>NC_068988.1:67136989-67137941 GCF_001194135.2 Octopus bimaculoides | reverse complement strand
ATATATATATATATATATATACACGACAGGCTTCTTTCAGTTTGTGACTACCAAATCCACTCACAATGCTTTGGTCAGCCTGAGGCTACAGTAGAAGACTCAAGGTGTCACGCAGTGAGACTGAACTCGGAACCACGTGGTTGGGAAGCAAGCTTCTTACCACACTACCACAAACACACACACACATACACACACACACACACACATATGGAGAGAGAGAAAAGAGAGATTGATGAACTAATCAATACACTTACTGAGTAAATTTATCAGTAGCGTATCTATAATGACTACTAGAAACATCTGTAGGCCAACTTTGTTCTAATAAAGGAAAAATGTGTAATAACCGTTATTTATACCTTGTCTTATATGTGTGTGTTCATGTGTGTATATGCATATATATATATATGTATACATGTATATCATATACACAGACATGCAGGAAGTAAATAGACACCTTTAATTTTCAAAATCTTTTATTTGATATTGTTACGAACGCCCGCACGCGAAGCACCTCCTTAACACCGAAGAAGGGACTCGCGCACGCGCGAACGTTCATACGCTCAGTGAGCTAGCAAATTCGTCTGTCGGTACAATCCTGACCGATAATAAAGCCCCGGCTGGAGCACGTAACGAAGAACAACACAGGCAAATAGGACAGGGAGGAAGAAACAACACGAAGACCATGCGTTGGGTAACCTTTTCTTTGTACATACATAACATCACAGAATACATTTAAAACATTAGAATAGAGCATTACATAATAACAATTCCAATACATGGCATAACAGTTCAATAACGTTGACAAAGTTTCCAAACAATTACAAGCTTTTCAATCATTTTTACATCCCAAAGTTCGTGTCTCAAGTTTCATTTGACAACAAAGTTCTTCTGCTTTTTTCTTTTGTATTTCTTTTCTTTTCCTTTCTTTTAGAAGCATTTAACAACACAGTTA
>NC_068988.1:67134848-67136546 GCF_001194135.2 Octopus bimaculoides | reverse complement strand
ATATATATATATATATATAAGTTTGAGGAGGGTATTAGATTTAACCAAACCCCGGAGGTTACAGGTAATACCGAGTAAGTGCTGTATACCGATTAGTTTGCCCCAATTGTTGTATGAACAGGATTGGGTATTATAAGTCGTGTATTAGCGTGTGTATATGTAAATATATAACAACAAAAGGATAAAGAGAGCAAAGGTAAGGTTGAATAATTTTATGGATAGAGTCTTACAGCTGTTTCTGAGAAGATCCAGTACTTCCCTTCATCGGAGACAAAAAAAATAAAGTTATCTATTATTATATCCTATGCGTGTATGCGTGTATTTATTTGTTTGTGGATGTTTATGTTTGCTCGCAAAAAAATGTTTAACTAAACGATTCGTGATGCAGAGTTTTATAGTCACGTGAAACATATATGTAATCATTCACATAATTGTCATTTGGACTAACGGTGGACAGCTAAATGAATGATTAGAAACGTAATCAATCTACCTGGGTAACCCCAAGAAATGAACTGTTAAATTAAGAACTGGACAACCAGGAAAATAAGTTCAAATTAATGCATTGAACGGAATGTTACTTTCCTTTATGCACAATTATTTATGATTGTTATTACGGATATAAGTTATAACGAGAAAGAAAGGCAAGTAAACTTCCGAGGTCCATGATTTACTAACCAAACACAACCACAGTATACGCACGTGAAAAGGCACACGTATATATACATAAGTATATACACACCCATAAATATACACACGTGCATGTGTGCATGGGTATGGGAATTAATTATGCATGCATTATAATATGTATATATTAGTATATACGTATGTGTGTGTGTTTGCGTGTGTATGTGTGTGTGTTTGTGTGTGTATGTGTGTGTGTGAGAGAGTATCAGAGAGAAAGACGAAAATCATCCTAGCAGCGGCTAACTAGAATGCCAGACGAATTTCGTCCCAAGTGAAGATTTTCAATAGCATGTACACACTGCCATCTACATCCTTAGACAATATTTGTCAACTTCGATATACAGGACACAGAGCATAAAACAGTGACCGCTCTGCTGAATTGATAATTGTTATACGCAATAGAGACAGTATTGAAATAACATACCCATACATAATGTAAGTACACCGTTGAAAGACAAATTACTGAAGTATTCATCCCGAGCTAACATCTGTTATTCACGTATTTGCTGGAAATTTGGTTATGACCATTTTAGAGCGTTTGCGATACTGTGTCGCTCTGAAAGGTATTTTCCGTAATAAAATTTATACACAGACCACAGCTGCTAACGTAATTATGAAACTGGATCTCCAATAAGTTTCAGAGATTTTGTAATGAAAAACTTCAACAGCTCAACCTTGCTGTATGTGCATGTTTACTGATAGACCATTGTCGCTTTTTGAAACAAGGTTTCGGATATGTCAATACACACACGTACACACACCCACACGCACATACCCACACACTCAGGCGCACGCGCACACACACATATATTGGGATATATACATGTGTTTTATATATATATATATATATATATATATATACATAGAGAGTGACATACAGACGGACAGATACACACATTCATATATTCATGCTTACAGACATTTCATAAATACATGCATGCATATATATATGTGTGTGTGAGTGTGTGTGTGTATATGTGTGTGTGTGTGTGTGTGTGTGCATATATATATATA
>NC_068988.1:67131066-67134688 GCF_001194135.2 Octopus bimaculoides | reverse complement strand
ATATATATAGTGAGCTCAAAGAAAAAACGACGAAAAAAGCAACAAAAAACTACAACGCGAGGACATGATACAGATATTGTGTTACTGGACGCTCAGGAAAGGAAAGAAAGAGAATTTGACGTTTCGAGCGGAGCTTTTCGTCGGAAATATAGGAAGGTCCAAAGAAGGGAAGACGGAGGAAGAAAAATCGCCAACGATACACACGAGGTTACATTTGCATACATTCGTGTACACACATTTTATATAAGGTCATGCACATTCATGTACACAGACCAAAAAGTTTCTTAGTAGTCAACAACCACTGTAAGTACTCAGGATGTAGATTTACTTGAAAACTTAGAAGTGCAGTTTTTCTTCAGAAACTTTAAATTTAGTTGTTATTGAATATAAATAATTCAAGTTCATTTAGTTTGGCAATGTGCAATATTGGATAACTCTAATCCGTTACTTGAACCATTGTTGTTCAATATCTATACACATATAAAAGATATGAGGAATTTTCCTCGGGGTGACTCAAACGAAGAGGTATGCGCTCCGAGTTCTCAAATTAGTACGTCACTAACATTCCGGTTTCAATTGCAGTTGAAGGTGTGATTTTGTAACTGCCTTTCTGGAACTGCTAGCATCCATTTTCCCTTGACATGAATTTCTATCAAACCATTCTTTAAATTCATGGATTTACCTAATGAATGCCCGTTTTAATTGTATTTAATTTGATTTACACTCCCTTTCTAGATGTAATGAACCACAATTCCTATCACTGATGAGGGACTTTCTTCTGCTGTTACATATATTTAATCTATTTCTCTGCGATGACGGTATACTTAACCTATAAGATCCTTGCTCGAAACGATGTTCCAATAGCTGGGATATTCTAGAAACAGTTGTCAGTGACTAAGTCTTTTATTATATAGCTAAATGAAACGCCTTTGTCAAGTCTTGCCAAACTGTTTGCCTTTCTGTTCTGCTTTAATCTATATCTATTCACACACTATCTTAATGGTTGCTTGTATCTTTATAGAACCTTTTCCAGAATACGGTATCGTTGTAATTGTGTTGGGCGTTCTACTAATCATCGTTATGCTAACTGCGTTCTTTATCTACAGGTAAGTACTTTCGGATAACTTCACATTTAATTCCACTGGAATAATATTCTCATTTCTATATTGTTTAGATGAGTTGCTGCTGCTGCTGCTGGTGGAGGTGTTTCTGCTTCTGCTACTGATGCTTCTACTGCTTCTGTTGATTTTGCTGTTGCTGTTGTTGTTTAGCCCTAGGTCAGCTTAATGAGACGGACCTATGACCAAAAGTGTTACAACCATGACCATCCAACCTTCCGTCTTTTCAGGTTTTCGTTTTTTAGAAATGCCATAGCTAAGTTTATATTATATAATGTTTACATTTTGAAGAGAGTGATAAAGCAGAGGCTTGTATTTATACGAACTGTTTTTAGTGTATTTCCGTGAGGTTATTTAAGTTTGAAATATCATAATTATTTATATATATATATATATATATATATATATATATATATATATAAGGCGTTACCAACGGTAACATCACGACTTACCTGTTTCAAGTAACAATAGCTACTCTGTTCAATGTGATACTCGCCATTTTAAGATAAATCGGGAGAAATGTTGCTTCTATTTCTCACAGGTCGAGCAACCGCATACAAACGCCTTCGGTGAATTCCAAAAGTATATTCTCTATAGCGTTTCAGTCATGACAATCCCGTCCATTTGTATACGAGTAGCTACTTGTCCATTGTTATGTTCTCTTTTATAAAGGCTGTGTGCAATTCGGTGAGGATTCAGTTGCCATTTCTCGCGGCTTAGGCCAGCACTAGACTCTTGAGTAAATGTCTGATATATGTGACATTTACTATAACAATTTGAGAAACAGAATTTATGTGTGTAAAAAGATGATCGTTTGTTGATGATCGTATATAATTGTTTATATATGGATGATCATATATGCTTAATTATATATTGATGATATTATATCAATGATCGTTGATGTTTATCATATATTGATGCTTACATAACATCAAGATGTTGAATATTCGAGTATTTCCATAGAGAAAACTATGAATGATAATTATAATTAAGAGTTTCCACAATAATGCATCTCAACTTCAGAGAAGAAACGTTTATTGCCTGTGCATTTTGCTTTTTGTTTTGCTTTGTTTTCGTCTTTCTTTTTGTTTGTTTGCTTTTTTGATTTTCTTTTGTTTTATTTTGTTTCTAATATTTCCATTTAAACTGCGTTTATAGTGGTTTGATCATCGACCGTCATTACATGTCACATTCCTGGATTACAAACTAGGAAACTTTCCATTTGGTATTAGGCTATATTCCGCTCTCTTCGACTAGACAATTGATTCATATCTGGGCTTCATAATTCTGAAACATTATAATCATTTATAAAATGGTATGGTCTGGAGAAATAGGCTTGTGGAATTAATGTTGTCGATATTCTCGAAGCATTACAAATGGACGGCTGCAGAAAAAACGGGGGGAATTGTCAGCAGAATTATTTTGAATGTGGAAACATTGGGAGAGAAAATACAATATCTATGATTAAATAAAAGGTGAGCGAGCGTCTGAGGGGAGGTGGCATGAGTTCAGTCAGCTTCGAGAAACAGAGGCCACTATCATACAACAGAATTCGAAGAGTGAGGGATCGCATATCAGTGTCAGTGGCTGAAATATGTTGGTAAGGACTGAATGCCAATCAATATGACACTCATTTTTATGAATGTGGTCTAGGCTGTGCGTGTGCGTGTGTCTGCATGTGTGTGTGTGTTTGTGTGTGTGCGTGTGTGTGTCTGTGTGTTCTGTGTGTGTGTGTGTGTTTGTGTGTGTGTGTGTTTGTGTGTGCGTGTGTTTGTTTGTGTGTGTGTGTGTGTATGTGTGTGTGCGTGCGTGTGTGTGCGTGTGTGTGTGTGTGTATAGGAAAGCCACACTTCAAAATGTATCGCAGTATCATTTATCACGCTCAAGTCGCTAAAGCACTGTACCGAATTTGCGAGCAGTACACCATTGTGGGAGCGAGTTATGTGTAGTTACAACACTGTATCAGATATAGGAGCAACACTTCGTTTTGAACATACGTACATCGCGTAGAGTCGCCGAGATTTGACTGAAAGCAGTGCTTCATTGAGGATTCTACATATGTAGTAGTAATTGGTCGTTAAATAGATGCAGAAATTTCAACTTATACTTTTAAAAATGTAATCGACAAAATATAAATAAAGAAATAAAGTGAATACATTTTCCATCATCTCCGCACGGCATGTCATTTCATTCCGTCTATTCCTCACACTTACAATTTTAAATTGTCTTTCACAACCTGGCTGTTAAAGGCTAGCAACTTTACTGGATTGATTGTTTCTCTAATTAATTCACGGGTATAAAAACATTTGTTAGTTTCTTGACGATCTATTTGGTATAAAGTTTGTTTCAAGTGTCAACGCAAAAGTTGTTAGCAGCAGATATATATATACGTCAACCGTTAAAGTAATTATTTATAACTTTTGGGAATTTCCATAAGCTAAGTGATTTGACAGAAACATATATGAAGGTTCTTCTTCTATTTTACTTAATTTTCTTTTGTACAT
>NC_068988.1:67128592-67130650 GCF_001194135.2 Octopus bimaculoides | reverse complement strand
TATATATATATATATATATATATATATATATATATATATATATATATATATATATATATGTATGTATATACATATACGTATATATATATATATGTATATAGATTTTGTATATATACATATATGTATATATATATAAATATGTATATATTTATATGTATATGTATATATATATAATATGGTAAGAAGAGCGGGTGTATAACTTTTGGATCATGGCTCTCTGTCAGAATGAGGGAAAAAGGAAAGTTACAGAGAAGGAAAAAATATTATTCCTTTCTGGTTTATTATATATTATAACAAACTGCTGAATGGAGAGATTTCATACAAAAATATACCGGTAAAACTATAACTATATGAATTATTCAGTCTATTAAGGTGAGAAGAATGGGACCTAGTGGGTATGAAGATCTCTGCTAAAACGTACGTCAATTTTACGTCTTGGTACCAGCATTTTGATTTTGTGTGTGTGTATAGATTTACATTTACAATCTTAGTTTACTTAAATTTTCATGAATTGGATATCAATAAAACTATTGATTCAAACAGCAATATGTTTCATGCTGATTTTTAACAAGTGTCCAACCGCTACCACCGTACGTTGATATAGAGTAGTTTAGAATGGATGGACCGCATAGGCTGTCATTTCATTTTGACGTTGTTAATGTTTTTATTTTACAAAATATCGAAATAGAAAAGTGATGTTAGAAAAAGTTGAACAATTAGAAAAATTGAAGCCAACCAAATGGCGTCAATGTAATCTCAACGCTAAGCTTAGATTTCCTGTATTTAAAACATCAAAAAAGTATAATTACAACTACAATCTCCCAGCAGGCTCTTATATTGATCGATTCACCTTAATTTCATACAAAATTATTACATTTAAATTATTTCGAAGCAAGCTGGATAATTTCAAAATAAAACTGGGATTTTTTGTTTTTGTTCTTTTGGGTTTTTTTTTTGTTTGTTTGTTTTTTTTGTAAAAAATCAAACATACAATGCATTTAACAATACCGCTAAATGATATATTTTCTTAAACATTTATTTACATATAAGAAACATAAATTCATTAATATTTATTTTCCTTGCTACACTGTTAGGGTGTTCCAGCGTTTAAGCATCATTGTCTGTCGAATAAAGTTGTAATTAAAACTATTAACATAAGCAAACAATATCATGAACATCCTTATATTTATGCCCCAACATACAAATATTCCTGTGAATATATATTAAAACTAATACAAATAACCTGTTGAGTGTCCTTAGTAACAGCGCAGAAACGAATAGCTGTCGTATAAAATGCATTTTATGTCACAATTTGCTGTGAGTTCAACAAACTTTTTAGTTAAAGGAAACGAAAAGTAGGATTGTTGCGGCATTTCCTTGCGGCATCGATTTGTGGAGCATTTGTGTCATTGCAATATTGTGCAGACCACACAGAAACAAATCCCAAAATTTCTCGAGTAGTTTTGTGTGGTCTCACCTAAATAATAACTACCAACTCGTCTCCGTAAATCCAAGAAGGCTGGCTACCCTAGATATTTCTCAGCTTCGTGGCCGTAGACTTCGCAATACAATATTTGTAAGCAATTTTGATCTCTACTTTACTGACTAAACATTTGATTAATATTGCTAGCAGAACTACCATTTCGCATTCCTTTTTAAACTTACGCAATGAAATCTCTCATATTTCTGTTTGATTTGACAGAAATAAGGTGAAAAAAAAATCACTTGCATAAATCAGTAAATCAACATTGGAGCTTCAAAATGGCCAATTATATAAACATAAAAATCTATTCCAAACTAAGAATCAAAGTTTAAAATAATATAAGCAGCAATAAATTTTGACCCAACACTATGTTAAAATATGTGTCTCTATGTGTATGTGTATAATAATGGGATATGCGTGACTCGATAAGTTGCAGTGTAAAAATAGAGTATGCTTAAGTAGGCAGATAACTCGACATATCGATATCTATGTGTCAGTGGTTTTTTTTTATTGCGTGTGTGTGTGTGTGTGTGTGTGTGTGTGTGTGTGTGTGTGTGTGTGTGTGTGTGTGTGTG
>NC_068988.1:67127273-67128425 GCF_001194135.2 Octopus bimaculoides | reverse complement strand
ATATATATATATATATATACTGACATGGGTGTGTTAAGTAGTATGTATTTGAATATGTGTATATGCGCATCTGTATAAGCGTATGGGTCCAAGTATGCGTGAATGTGCGTGTGTGTTACGTTACATGTGTGCGCGTCGTATGTGTATGTTTGCTCGTTAAAATGTTTGCTTTGCAGAAAGATATTTGCCAGTTCTATAATACAGCTTAGACTACTACCATTTCTAAAGGCTCGTGGACGTAATGTTACACTTCACCAATCAACTAAAAATCAATGTCGTATATATTGACTGAGATTAATTTATTGATATTTAAACTTAAATACTTCTTGTTACATTATTTCTCATTGGTCCCGTCCACTCAGCTGGCAAAAAGGAGTTGTGCATCTAATCGAAAGGGCTGGTCTTGGCACATTCTGTGTCACGCTGAATCACACTGAAAACTTCGTTAAGGGTACGTGAGTTTGTTGAATGATCTACCAATTTCAGGTTAATTTTACGAGCAGGCATCAACTGGAACACACGTCGTCGTAACCGACGGAGACCCAAGTCTCTAATTATTATAGTAGATTAACTTCAAATAGTTAGTATTGCTTAATGTTATATATCTTCAACTTATAATTTTTTATTTTTCTCAGAGTATTCGTTGATGGGTTAAGTGGGACATCATGAGTTTAAACTAGAGGACTACCTACGAATAGGTACGTGTTAAGAATTCAAATAACTCAATCGCATTTCATATAGTTGATAGCCTTACCTTAGTATTCAGTTCTAGAAAATTCGATTCCGTTATAAAATTTGGCATTTAAGTTATGGATACATATATCCATCTCCGACTGCTACTCTAATTACACAGCTGGAGCTTTTGGCTCCGAATGCAGGGCAGTGGCACAAGCTGGAGAGGCTACGTGGTCGGCAAGCTACCTATCATGTTGAGTATTGTTACACCAGAGATCCTTAGGAGGAGCCCTATTTCGGCCACTTGTTTTTCGCGATTGGACTCTTTCGATAATTACATGACATTCATGACCATAGATAAGGAAAAGCATTAAAACCGAATTCAAGATAGCGAGTTTGGTATTTTTACCAACTTGTCTTATTCTGGTGATAGAATGCTGGAATTGGCGCATTGCAATGCTAGCTCCTACAAGTCTG
>NC_068988.1:67123767-67127015 GCF_001194135.2 Octopus bimaculoides | reverse complement strand
TATATATATATATATATATTTATTTATATATATATATACATACATATGCTTGTTTGCATTATTTCTGTTGTTTACATTACACGTAACTTAACATGACAAGTATGAGAATTAGCAGTACAACAATGAGATCAAGAACACGATTCTCTCAATTTCAAAAGAGCAGAAGCTGTTAATGATCACTACATATATCAACTAAATTATCTCCAGCATATAATGGTGTTCTACATTCAAGCGAACACTGATACAATATCATTACTTCATAAGAAGTTATAACTAATGACCAGGCATAGCTCTTTCTTTCCAATGACCACAAAATTACAAAATAATGAAATGAGATCACCCTGTACACTGGAATAACAAGTTTTGTATTTTATACAGAATTGTCTTTAGTTATATCATCAAATAACTGCCACATGTCTACATTAGTTGCATTAATAATCGCCGACATCGTAAATATTTGGAATATATCCTAAAGGAGGTTTATTCATAGGCAGAATAGATTAGTCATTTGTCAAACTCATTTAGCTCTATGTGGATGCTAAATATTAACGTCCTGTAATTCATGATATATATAAAATATAAATATTCACTAAAATCAAATAATGTTCATTTGAGGAAGCTTTTACTTAAATAAAATGTTTTCAATGGAATTTGCTCTGCAAAGTTGTAAATATTAGATGAAAGAAGCATATTTTTCGCAGGCTAAATAATTGCAAAAGATTGCTATCCAAATTAGAATAAAATATGTTTTGTAACATTTGTGGACTGACTGAAAAAGAAGCAGATAAATAGAAAATGTTGTGTAATGCATGGAATGGCTGAATGACAGGAATATCACACAAATTGATTAATATATATGCAACATTTTCTGCTATATAAGTCATAAACTAAACTGAGCGGATGTGCTCCGTTTAATTTATAATTCTTCTTATAATGTAACGTGATTAAATACTTGACTCTTTCAGCAATATACTGAGAACAAATTTGATTGTTGTTAAACTTCGATTGAACATGGGTCTTGTACTTTCTCACTTTAATGGAGAATTTTTGCAATTACTCGACCTAGAAATGGCAGCCATATTTACCCCATTGCACCCTAGCGTCAATGACATACTGGATACATATCACTTACAAAATATACATGATGATCAGAGCTAGAACACATCTGATCACAGATATTCTTGATCGGGCGAACCTAGGGCTAAAATTAGCGACGATTATCACAAAAACTATTTATTTTATATTTACTGGGATATTTTTAACATACGTAATTATATATTTACATGATGAGATCAAATTGCTGTGAATAAAGATAGATGAGATATTCTATCAGTTCAAATTTATCTGAATTATAAGACAGTGTTCCGCAATATTATCTGCATCGTTCGGCTAATATTACAGGTTACATGTCCAGGTGTATGTTGTTAGAAATCAGCTTCTCTATGTCCGGGAACAAACAAAATCAAAAGATTCCATTTCCTGCAGGTCCCACTCAGTTCAACGGACGGTGCCACTCGTCAGAAACTGTTTGACGAGCGGAAAACAGTAACGGTGCACATATGATTATACAATACAGCATGTTTCCTTTCTCGCATGGTCGCGAAATAAATATTAGCTATTTTTGCATGTATGTGCATTTATATACATATATATATATGTGTGTGTGTGCATATATATATATATATGCATGTGTGTGTGTGTGTGTTTACAGAGAGGGAGAGAGATAGGTGGAGAGAGATTGGTGCGAGTGACCTATGAAAAATAATAATTAACAATGATTAACTAATAATACATGTTCGAAATATGTGCATCAATATACATGTGTATGTGTGAATGACATGTGAATTAATATATATATATATATATATATATATATATATATACATACACACATACACTTATATGTGTGTATGTATGTATGTATGTATTGTGTATGTATGTATGGTATGTATGTATGTATGCGTATATGTATGTATGTATGTATGTATGCATGCATGTATAGCGAGAATATACAGACCTGCACGTTCACCCAATAAAGCATTGTGGATTTTCATATTTCCAATATCGAATTCTATCTTACCTTCCACTCGCAAGGTTAAAATTTTCACACTTAACGCTACGTACTTCAATTCCTTTTTTTAATATTTTATATAAAATAATTCTATGCGGTTATTGTTAACTAAAATCTTCAAATATTTTAGAATGGCGATATTATTAACTTCAATCATCTGCTGCATGTTGGATCGCACTCAGATTGTCTTGAACACTTTACTTGACTTTCTTCTTTAACGGTTAAATTAATATAGACATTAAGCAGCCACTATTTCTAATAGTTATATGATAACAATACTACCTCCCAGTTTACGATCTCACCATAGATGTAATTAAGAAAGACAGAAAATCTATTATGTCTAGTATCAGATAACCTACATGGGATTATGTCTGTCTTCCACATACTTCAACAGGTGTAGCTGTGTATTAAGTTGATGGCTTCTCAACCACGTGGTTCCAGGCTCAGTCCTGCTGGATAGCACATTCCGCAAGTTTAAGTGGTCTAAACACAACAGGAGGTGGCATGTAGGCTGGAGAGTCGCTGAAGAAGAGACAGGATGTGTGACGAAAGATTTCAGAAAAAAAGTACGCTAAGATAAGAATAAAACGTATGTGTGAGTGTGTGTGTATTTAAGTGGTAAATTAAGATCATCTCTAAGTATAACAATATTTGTTTCAATACACCATTTCACATGAGGAATCTTGCAATCAAATATATAAACATATGTATACATATATATTAATTTGAATATGTATATAATACACTAGCATATATGCTCTTCTGCGTATCTTTAGCTAATATGATTACTCCGAAAGAAATACTGCCGATTCAACTGGTCAGTTGTTCAGTATAGTAGTCCTTACAGAGTTAATATGTTTACTGGTGCTGGGTATCCTGTAAATCAGTATATGTCTCAGACTTACAAATGCCACATATTATGCGGCATATGATTCAATAAACAAAACCTAATGGTTAGCGTAAGCCGCGCTGCGCACGTTTCATTTGCATGCTTCATTTACCAATACGAAATATATATCAAATATTATATAACATGACGTAAATAAATCCGATTTGGTGTTTAACTAACTGATAACGTCATGGGATATTCAGCGATCTTATGGCCAGATATTAATATCTATCTTGCTTGCATGAGAATAATATAACTACTATATGTATATAAATATATTATATATAT
>NC_068988.1:67118126-67123694 GCF_001194135.2 Octopus bimaculoides | reverse complement strand
TATATATATAGCTAATTACAGCATGTTATAGACACGTACAAATATCATCATATCATGGCTTTCTGATTGCGAATAAATGTTTATTTGTGTATGGACATAATATGATATGATATATACTTATATATGTATGGCTCATGAATTATATACCCATTGGGTGTTTTACATATGCATAATGTGTGCGTAACATATTGAAATATGTATAAAAAATAATATAACAATATGTTATGTTACAATTATGTGTGCGTGCGCGAGCGCATGGTTTCGTGTGTATTAATGCCAAGATATCTTGCATGAAAAGGTTTCAAATTTACCTGCTCCTCCGTAGATGAGCAGATTTAATAGAATTTTGCCCCTTGCTGGTGTCTCATCTGAGATCTCTGCATCATCTGGATAATTGCATGGTAATGATACGCCATTCAGTTTATTGGAATGAATCCTAAACAGACAGATTATTTTTATATTCTTTTCTTTTAAGAATATCTTAAGAATATTAAATTTTATATTATATATATATATATATATATATATATATATATATATATTATATTTTATATATTATATCTTACAATTTTCTTCCAAATTATATTTCACTTTCAGAGAACGCAAGAAAACAAAATCCACCGGTGTTCCATTATAAATCTAAATATAAAAATTAATATACGGCTATATGTGTCAGTATGTGTCATATGTAATATCCACCAAGTTATTATATATGGACGGCCTTTTGTCCTTACAGACAACAAGTATATTTTATAAACATTATACTCTATACACACTAGGTGTTTATTAAATACACCCATAATTCCATATTGTAAGCGCAGAATGGAACATGTTCTTGAGCATTATCATTTACTCGAAAGTACCTGGAAATATCCGTGAGAGAATTTGGAAGCAGATGAAAGCAATAAAATCAGCCTTATATACAGTTCTGCAATACACTATCAATGTTTTTCCTTAATAAATTTTATCAATCTTTCATACATATTAGCCGAGTGATTCTTTCCTCTGTGGCAGGTATAACTTATATATGCATGCATGATTGGATGGATGGATGGATGGGTGGATGGGTGGATGGATGGATGGATGGATGGATGGATGGATGGATGGATGGATATATGCAGTTATGTTTGTATGTATACATACGTGATGGTATGTTATCTATTTATAACTACGTATGTGGAAAAATCGTTATTAACCCAAACAACAAGAAAATATAATTGAAAATTCAGAGGAATATTTGAATACATACATGTCTGCGTGAGCATGAGCGTGTGGGTGTGTGAATGCATGTATGTTTAGATAGATAGATAGATAGATAGATAGATAGAAAGATAGATAGATAGATAGATTATAGAAAATAGAATTAGCGACATTGTTTATTTAAAATCTCTACAATTGTTTCGTCACAGTTTTACATCCATGATACATTGGTATACTGATGTGTAATCATTATAATGTATTCAAAGTGTAAAATGATCCTCCTCAGGTAATCGTTTAACAATGTCCTTCATTAGGTCGTACCATCATTTCATTCAGAGTGAGAACGCATAACCCAAAATTATGTCATTTTCAGCAGTATATAGACAAAACTAAAGTGTAAGACAAAATACAATATATAGTAAGATTGATGGAATCGAGAGCTTCTTTATGCAATCACAATTGCGGTGGGCTGGCCATGTCGTCAGAATAAGTGACGAAAGAATACCCGAAGTCCTCATGTATAGCCAGCTTGATAGTGGACACAGGAATGTTGGTCGACCATGGCTGAGATATAAGGTCAAATTGAAAAGTAGAAATGAAGATAGCTCACAACACCTTTGAACAATAGTCTTGGAGCAAACAAAATGGCAATTGTTGTGTCAAAATGGTATTACAAACTTTGTTACAGCCAGCATTAACAGGCTTCGGAGTGCAAGGCAAAGAAGAAAAGCCGCTGCAAATATACCACCTGCACTGACCTATAATCCTTATACTTGCAGGATCTGCGGGGTTTTTTGCAAATAGTTGGCGGTACTTAAATGTCACATACGACATAAGCATTATGACAAAGAAAGAGTAGGTTGTCGGATTTTCATACGTCGAAACCGACCGGAGAGTTCATCATATATGTGTGTGTGTGTGTGTGTGTGTGTGTGTGTGTATGTGGGTGTGTGTGTATGTGTATGTGTGTGTGTGTGTGTGTGTGTGTGTGTGCGTGTGTGCGTGCGTGTATATGTTTATGAACACTTTAGATAAATCTGCCTATATTCTCTGTACATTTCTCATTTATTTCTTCTTTACTTCTTTGGATTTCTCTTTTATCTTCTACCTTTGACTCGGTTGACCGATTAGACAACAGCTACGACGGGCAAAGCCTTGAAGAATTTTAGACGAACGAATTTGCCACAGTGTTTCTTGTTTTTAAAGTCGTACTTATTCTGACCTACTCTTTTACCGAGGCACCATGTTACGGAGACTGAAAAACGGCAACATCATTTGTCAAGAGGTGATAATGAACACACACAGACTCTGAAATACACACACACGAATGTGTATTTACAGTGAGTCCCAAAAGATACTTTAAATAAGTCCCTTATTTTTAGAAATATGAAATTCTAATTCAATATATAGCAGATAATGAAAATTAATTTGCATTAGACCTTTTTTATCATATCTCTGCATTATGTATGAAAAAGGACACCTTTTATAGTTATCTATAAATAGTTATGGATATATAGTTATCTCTGCAGTCTTTAAATTCAGAACGTTCTAACGATTATACCCATCCAAGAACGTGCATATTGTCTACAGCTATACTAAGTTCAGAGCGCGTGTGTCTTCTTTAAAGGTATGAATATGACGTCAATGCGGTGAACGTTCCTTCAAATGACCACAAATCCGCTCTAATATTAAATTCTTTTAATAATTGCAGGTAGGTCATCATATTGTGTATGTATGCGTATATATAGGCGTAGAGTTTCCATCAGCTTTACTTTTTATGTATATGTTCATTTGTGATTTTACTGACATTCAAACTGATATAGTATAAACTGAAATAAGGAACATAATCTAAATTGAGGAACAGTTCTCACTTAATTAAGAGTTCCACTTAGGAAACGAAAGCGGCCACATGAGGTTCGGTTTTTAAAATTATATGTTGGTAAAGTTTAAGAGCCGGAAGCATGACTATATATGGCCCTTGTCTGGAAACAACGATCAAAGTATCATTCACCAAAACAAAAACATACAAATCTATTGGTGATATTAGTTAATTTCTCCCAATTATCTCTTCTCGTCTTCTACGATCTATTTAATATGCTCTCATCAGAAACGAGATACTGTTCTTCCAATGTATACTGTATAAAAGACATGATAGAGTTCGTTGTACACACATACGTGTATGTAAATTTACTTCATTAATTTAAGACTTTATCGTAATTCATAAACAATTTCAGAACCATAAGCGACAATTTCTGATTATTCCAGAATTAAATCATGTCAATGGATGTCAGTTGACGCAACTAATGGCACAGCAGCTATTAAATTAACATATGTAGATTTGTTCTTGAACCTCCTCAGACGTTATATAGAAATAATTTAATTAGAATCAAACATTAGAAGACTATAACGTTGGACATATTTATAAGCATAAGAAGCCTTCAAAATAAAAGTAATTGGTAAAATTACTGTTTCTTGCTGTTGAGGTTCATAAACCTTTAACAAACATCTACCTGTTCAATCGGAATTTGACTGCGGTAAAGTTTTGCTGAATGCTAAGGAAATAACGAATTGATTTTCTTGGCATATAAAATAAAATATATTGAGTGTTTACCCAATATAATTTGTATTAAACTTATTGCACGAAACATGGCGTGTTTGTCCGTCCTGGCGGAGCTTGTACCTCTTGTATTCTGCGATCACGTTATTCACTCTGCTCCGTTCTTGAATTATTAACTGATGTTGTTCGAATAATTAACTGATATTGCGAATTATTTCATTTTGAATGTGCTCACTTAGTGATACTCCTAACATGGACCTGTCCATGGCCCTTTGTGACGTAGGCAATCGATGTTCTGTTTTCATCGTTGTAAACCACGTTTCACTTGCATCTAAGATCGCAGGTTGGAAAGTATTACTGATGAGTCTGTCAAATATGGCATTGTCTAGCTTTCTTTCGAGCGCATCCTTTGTTAATTTAAATGCATTTTATCTCGCCCTTATTCTCTTTGAGATTTCAGCGTCCATATCTCAGCACATATTCACTAGATGCCCTATGCTGACATACTCCTTTACCTCCCCGATTTCATCGCTTCCCGCGTTTATTCGGCTTTGCACTTCATCTACTGACCATATATACTTTGTTTCGATGCAGTTCATTTTAAGACCTAGTGTTAAGCTTTAAGTGTTCAGCTCCATCCGCATGATCTGCAGCTGCTCTATGGTTTCAGAGATGAGTAAAATGTCATCTGTGAATTGAAGGTGTGTTAGTTGCTGTCATTGCTGTTCACACCACCTGTCCACTCGATGTACTTGAATAACATATCTAGACATACGGTAAAGAGCTTTGGAGAGATGGTGTCTTGCTTGATATCTTCCTCACGTGGGACCCTTGCTTTATATATATATATATATAAAGTGTAGTATATTGCCACTTAAGTGTGGCTGACCCCTAGGGGTGGATGTTACTGTTGCTTTTAGCCCCAGGAGGACATCTCCTCCAGCTGGCTTATCGACACACGAATAAACTTGTCTAAATTACACAAAAAGTGAAAGTAACACTAACTCATTTTAACGGATATATTTACCACAATTATATAAAAATATATTGAAATTCTAAAGAGTAATTGTATTCAATAAAATCACCAATGGCTTCAACCACTGCCGCCAGACGATTTAGCAATCTACTGCAACTCTTCTGAACGGTCTCCTTGTTTAAGTTGGTAAATGCGGTCATAATCCTTGCCTTTAGGTCATCATTGATGTTACAAGGAATTTTGCTGGTCTCTCACTCAATTGCGCCCTACAGATAATAATCAAGAGTGTTGCAGCCTGGAGAGTAGGTGGGCAGATGTTAGGGGTGATGTTGTCGCAGAAATTGTCTGACAGCCATGACTGGGTTCTCCTGCTTGTGTGGTGTGGTGCAGATACCTGTTGCCTGATATAGAATGTTACCTCTTGACCCAGGGCAGCACTACCTTTTCCAAGCCCCTCATGTAGGCCTTCATGTTGAGTGTTAGGCCGTGTGGGAAGATGAATGGAAGCACAACGTTGCCCTTACTTCTTGTCACTCCAAACACCGTAATAATGTTGACTGGATGTTTGATTTTTATCATTATTGGTACATGTTCGTATTGGCACATGTTCATATTGGAGATTCCGGTGCGAATGATAAGCAGTACCGCATATCCAAATTTCTGGCAGAGTCAATTGCGTCATGGTGGTGTTTTTCTCATAGACGGTGCCCAACTGACCCCAAAACAAACAATGCACATGCGCGAGATAAAAAATTTAAGATGGCGACAATTTACCCATTACATCCTCTGTATATAAATATATATATATATATATATATATATATGTGTGTGTGTG
>NC_068988.1:67116555-67117641 GCF_001194135.2 Octopus bimaculoides | reverse complement strand
TTTTTTGGTTTTGTTTTTGTTTTTTTCACCTCTTCCACATCTGCAAATCCCGTAGCACCAGCTTTCGTCACGCGTGATGACCTCCGTACAAAGGTCCGGATCAACTTGCAAATGTTCTCTCAGTGCATGACACGCATTCAGGCGTGACCACCTTTGATCTTCCGTGAGCAAGTGAGGCACAAATTTTGCTGCAACTCTTTTCTTTTGCAATTGCTTGCTCAAAAGTTGTTGGCAGCAGCTCCAGGACACACCATTTACATCAAAAAGGTCGTCAATTTTTCGGTGACAGTCCTCCAAGATCAATTCATGAACTTTCATGTCTTCATCTGTTCAGGAGATCGACGGTCGCCCTGAATGAGTCTGGTCTTCAAGTGACTAGTGAGCATTCCTAAAGCGTGAACACTACACATAAACTTCTGTTTTGTTCACTTCAGCAACCTTGTAATCTGTTTAACGTATTACAATGTTTCGGTCGCTCTTTCCCCCTAAAGAATTACGCAGGCAAATAATCAGCCATCGCAAAAATCGATGAACAGGGCAGAAGCACTGCAAAACGAAGACGCACTACATGGCAGAATAACCCCAACGCTGGTGGGCAGACTGATACCTGAGGGTCGCATCAAGTGCCTTCTAGCGGTGGAAGCCTGAACTACATCGGGCTTTTCCAACAGAAAACGTTTCCGGTTACTTTTGGGTATCCCCTTGTATATATCGTGAGAGTTAGAGAGGGAGATAGGTTTCTTTATTAGCCACACAGGGCTCAACACAGAGGGGACAAAATACAAATGTAGAGTTTTTCTTTTCGAGGGGGTCGAAAACAAAGCAGAAAAAAAAACAAAAGTGGGGACAACGATGAAAAAAAAACATCGCAAAACGTTTGGGGTATTTACAAAAAATACGAAATAATACAAAAAATTCCCAATAAATGGGGAGGTTATCCGTGGAAAGAAAAACCTACGAAAAGACCACGGTAACCTCGGTCTTTAGCGTCACAGTTTGTTAAATAAAATTTCTTTTATTTAAGCAAGAAACGTAATTAACTCTCTGTTTACAAAATTTTAAAACGTTTTATAGAATCATGGTCAA
>NC_068988.1:67113803-67114963 GCF_001194135.2 Octopus bimaculoides | reverse complement strand
CCATTAACATGTTTTATAAATGTCTCGATGGGAGCAAGTACCGGGTTTTGACTCAAAGAATTCATAAAACCACGATTTTAAATCCACATGGCTTTTGAATGAATTGCCTTGCAGACACCGTAAAAAGTAAAAATCTGAACGAGGTATTTTAGTAAAATATGGTGAATGCACTAAAACCTCGCAAGCGAGATCTTTAATATCATTTTTGTTCAAATGATCAAGCTCAGTAACAATCTATTAAGCAACATCTACCCCGAAAACACACTATCCACTCCAATTATGAAGAACAGAGAGGATGAAACCAATAAACTCTCCACAATCTGTCTACCCTATGTGAAAGGCCTCTCCGAAAAGATACAAAAGATATACGGTCTATATGACATCAGGACAGTATTCAAGAGTAATACAACACTTCCTAGATATCTCCTTCGAGTAAAACCACCTACAGAAGAGAATATGACCAAAGACTGCGTATACGCCATTCCATGCAGCTGTGGTAGATTATACAAAGGCGAAACATGCTGCCTCCTCAAGATGAGGATAGACGAACATCGCAAAGCTGTGACACAAGGAAATATTAATAAATCGGGTATAGCTGATCATGTATGGAAAAATGGAGACTAGCTCCAATGGATGAAGTTAAAATAATAGAGAGAACACCACTGCAAAAATATGAAAGCTAAAAGAAGCAGCACATATGCTAGGACACAACAACCCACTAAGCAGACCGAGTGCAGATATGAGTAACGTATGGGAACTGGTATTAAGGAAGGACAGGAAAATATTAGATTTATAAACCCTGAAATTCATTCCATAATTGCCCACGGGCATATGGCTACTAACACCAAGATTCCGAGTTCGATTCTAGGCAGTGACCTGAATAATAATAACAACAACAACAACAACAACAACAACAGCAACAACAACAACAACAACAACAACAATAATAACAATAATAATAATAATAATAATAATAATTGCGCCTACAGAGTATCTCAACAGGCATGATAGTGCTGCACAATATATTCACTGGGTAATATGCAAAAACCTGAACTTGCCCCATGATAAAAACTGGTGGGAACACAAACCACCCCCAGTGCTTGAAAATGATCACATTGCACTCCTCTGGAACTTCACCATTCAAACTGACAGAAAGATAG
>NC_068988.1:67109276-67110437 GCF_001194135.2 Octopus bimaculoides | reverse complement strand
GTGGAATCTAAAAACAGAAACAATTCCTATCATAGTAGGTGCCTTAGGTATAATAAAAAAATATTCAGACAAATACATAACAAAAACACCATGACTTACAAATATATATAACATACAGAAAATTGCACTACTGGGTACTGCACACATTCTACGCAAAACACTTTCAATACAGTAAACATAAGAGCACCACAGCAAACCACAGCACATACCCAAGGCGCACAGAGCTGCGCTCGGTAGTGAAGTGAAAGCACGTTATAAAAATAAAACTACTGAATAATAATAATAATAATAATAATAATAATAATAATAACTAGAAAAGCACTCGGAGAGCGCAGACATCCGGCAAGGAGCTCATTTCCACCCATATACACGCATGCTGAAAATCGCCCAATTTCCCAAACCAACTCCAGCAAAAACATAACCTCCTTGGCGGGATTTAAAAAAATAACACAGCCATATGATTTTTTTTTTAAAAACCTTTGAAAACAGGAATCATCTGAAGCAGTTATAATATAGCAATGACAACAGCAAGATAATTTCACAGCGGTGGTGGAGGGGGCAAAGTCTGAGATTTTTGAGTCGATCCCAATAGTTAGGCTTGCCATGTCATCCTTCGCAGAACTCCGCCAAGAAGTTCATTTTAAGATAGATACGCGAGTATAATTACTAATAGAGAAACGAAAAGAAAACTTTGGAAACCGCAACAGAACCATAGGTTAAATAGAAACGATGAACGTGTTTTCAAGGGAGACAATCAAAGAACGTAACGTTGTAATATTTCATGTAAAGTCAATATAACAAAGGAAAAATCCGTCAAGGATGCATAAAAATTCCTGGATCACTACCAAAATATCATAATGTTTTCCTTGTCATTATCAACTTTTCATGTAAGTTTCATCAAATAGCGTTCATAACTTCTTGAGCTATTTTGCACAGAGACGGACAAACGAACAAACCAACGCCGATGAAGACATAACTTCCTGCCTTGGCGGAGGTAAAAACATCGAAAAATAACTTAGGAATGAGAACCCAAATTCGAAATTTCCCGAAGAGACCTGATGAAGGCTCCAGGGTATATCACCCGAAACGTTGTGTTAAGCACAAACAAGATGACGACAAATATCCGTCAAATGTAAATAATGTATGTATATATATATATAT
>NC_068988.1:67102776-67109052 GCF_001194135.2 Octopus bimaculoides | reverse complement strand
GAGAGAGAGAGAGAGAGAGAGAGAGAGAGAGAGAGTGAGAGAGAGAGAGAGAGAGAGAGATAGCTAGCTGACGGAAAAGTGGAAGAGTATATTTTACCGACATATAGGTTTATTACACAGAGATTGTCTGAAACGATAGCCCTATAAGACGTTATTTATTCAACGAAACAGTTTGGGGATGACGTAACCGCTGATAGTAAAGTAATGCGTCCATTAAATATATAACCTGTTACTTAAATATATGTTGGTGATGTCATTCATTGACCGATTGATCCTTGTACGTCATCAACTGTGTTTTATTGATAACGTAATGCATTCACCAATAATATGCCTTGTAGTTAATCGGCACAACTTGTTGGTGACGTAATATATTCACCAATATTATAAGTAGTAGAAAATAAACAGAGATGCGTTTGGTGAGGTAAAATGGCTTATCATTAATAGAAGTCTTTTCCTATTTTGAATCGAATCACTAGCGACACAGTGGTGTTTATTACTGAATATATCTACCGGGTAGATAGCAGAAACTTGCTGGTCTTCAAACATGATATACCAATAGTATAAGCAACTCATCTGACTGTAATAGCATGTTTGATTAATTAATATTAATCAAATATTAGACTGAAATTATTAAATGAATTTTTTTTAATAGTTTATTTATGTTATGTAATGTTAATTACAGCTACGTGATAGTAATTAAGTAATCATTATGCTCGCTTCTAATTAAACAAACATTTTTTTAAAAATTATTATGTATAAAGATTAATTATGTGTATAATTATTTCAGACAGATTTAATGAATTATCTGAATTCAAATTCAAAAACGAAATAAATTCGTAGAAAATATGTTTTACAGGACCAAAATATGATTCAATTTAATAAAGATGTTTGAATAAATGGATGTGTGTGAGATGTATGTGTGTATATATGTATATATATCTACGACTTATAATATTATTGGTGAATGCATATATATAGCATTTCTTTCAATGTGTGTATAGATAGACATATAAATAGAGGTAGTCTGGCTATGGTAGGTGTGTTGAGTAGCAGTTGAGTAGCAGTCGAGTAGCAGTTGTGTAGCGGTTGATTAGAGTTCATCCGAAGGTGCTAGATAACAATAGCTTCAGACATAACAGATAGGTAGATAGTTAGCTAGCTAGCTAGCTAGCTAAATAGATAGATAGATAGATAGATAGATAGATAGATAGATAGATAGATAGATACATACATACATACATACATACAAACATACATACATACATACATACATACATACATACATACTAGCATACATACATAGGAGATAAGCTGGTAGACAGGCATCTCGTATATCAGGGGCATTCATATAGGTGGGCAAGATATATCTAAACAGACCACAGTTGTAGATGTTATTAAATATAAACGTAAATAAACTCTAATTCATTGTATAAAAATGCTAATGAAATTGAAGAGTTTTAGTTTATAATGAAAGAAATTCCCAGTAATTTGATATTCGAGAGTAGAATATCTACTGCTTGTCAATATCGCTATGTTTGGTAACGTTTAAGAGCTATTAATCCCACTTGCCGTGTGTCTATCTCTGTGGTTTACGAAAATATTGTTGTCACCAAGTAAAACTTATTCCGACTTCATTACATGTCCTAATAGAGAGAAAATGTATGCGCATACCTGACTCGGAAAATATAGCGGGGACAAAGCACGAAAAGGAAAAAAAAAAAACAGAAAACGAAAATGCAAAATTTATAATACCAGTTTGGTATTAAAATAAAAGAAATGAATTAAGTATTTTAAGTCTCAGGTACTGGTTCTTCTTCAATGAAAAGCAGAGAAAATTAAACCAGAGTTGCGAGGAAGAGAAAACGTTACGCAGTAAGATCATATACGAAGGGTGTCTGCATATTGCATGTATTCTCTGTGAGTGTATTATATAATTGTTTCCTGGGTATGTTGTACGTTTAGGCACGTACATACGTGTGTTCTGTGATGTCTATGTCTGGTGTGACATAACGTAGCGATGCATGATGTCTTGCTAAATGCGACTATATCTGTGTAGTTGCTACAAATTAATTTAAAATTTTGGCACAAGGCTTGCAATTTCGGGGTTCGGTATAAATCGATCACATCGACCTCAGCGTTCAACAAGTAGTTATTTTATTGACCTCCAAAAAGTGAAAGGCATAGTCGACCCCGACAGCATTTAAAATCAGTGTGTAAATTCGGAAGAAATGCCGCTGATCATTTTTCCCGGGGCGGTAACGATTTGGCCAGCTCTGTGCCTTATAGTTACTATGAATTAAACAACTCATAGTATGTGTGCGTGAGAGTTGTTTGTGTCTGCATGTGAATGTATATTATGGAGTAATACAAATCGAATTTGATAATGAAGAAAATCTCACTATGAAGGAATTTAAATGAAGAGTGATATAATGTCCATGGCGAACAGGTCTGGGAGTAAAAGTTTAAGTTGAAAGAGTTGTGGATAATGAACGGGATGCAATAGCGAAATTTATAATAGTTGAAGAAGAGATTCGAGAGAAAGATACAGACTGGTAGATTTCAGATATAAAGTAAATGGCACGGGTACAGGGTGTGCAGACAGTGACGTTGAGGAGAGAGACGTGTGAGAGCTTGTGCATGATGTATTCTTGACGCTAGACAAGAAAGAGAGCGAAAAACCTGCTCGTATTCTTTAAACTTCCGTAAATGATTCCAAGAATAGAAGTGGTTCCCTGCGTGAAGGCATAAGTCGTAGATGAGATTTCGAGAGGATATAGGTCGGGAAAGATCGGCAAACTAACTGGAGTTGCTAAACACAGAGAGGATATTGTGGAAATAAAATCACAATCCGGAGCAATAGAGGAATTGCTCCTTGTCCGTCATGCATCCTTAGGTGAGATAAAGTTTATGAAGCAAAGCCAACAAGAGGTAACTCACATGTACGATAGGTGCTAGATCTGAGTCGGTGGATGCAGAGTTTATAATATGTGTGGAAGATGCCTGATGATATCAGAGAAATGTGTGAAGAGGCCTTGTGCCTATAGTAGAAAAGAGAAATGTGTGAAGTAGGTTGATTGAGGCAGGGCTAGCGAAGTGGGTATTTGAGGCGTAAATAGAACTTACGAAGAGATGAAGCTCAATAAATGACAATGATTTACAGGTCAAAGAATATGATAGGACGGAAAGTGGGTGAGGTGCGATGTATATGAAGAATTTATGTGACCAAGCTCCAAGCTTAAAAATGGATAGGGGAGATAGCGGCACATGCGTGTAAGCGGGTGTAGTTTATAAGAGTATACTCGATTGCTTTTGTTTGCGGATGGAAGTTACAAGGGATGAGATTATCGTCAAGGCAAAGTCTAGAACAGAGTATAGTTGGAATAGTGATTCTTAGAGGAATCTGGACAGATATACAGGTAAGTGTAAACGCCTAGGAAGAAATGATGTCAGAAATTGTTTAAGGGGAAAGAGCATAGAATAAAAAGAGACTAAGTTTAAGTTTAGAGATAATGGGAGGTAGGTGTTTGGTGTGGTGAAAATAATAATAGTCTTATCTACAATATAATCAGAATGTGGTAATCCGAGAGCAAGAGAATCAGTGTCTTTATCAGTATGGTAGAATTAATCCACGGAAACTTCTCAGAAATAAACAGAAATGTAAACTTTATAATATTAAGAAAAGTTAGAAGCGTCCTTCATTTAATACAGGAGACTTTCTTCAAAGAAAAACAGAGAAGTAAAGTAGAAAGGTCAGATGGCAAATTATGTGTACAAGTTCCGTGGAATAAAATGATATGATTACATACGTATCTAATGTGGGAGAATGATGTGAAATGAATGGCGGCCGGACATAGACTAAAAGAGCTTAAATGAGTAAAAGAGCTTAACTGAGTAAAAGAGCTTAAAAGATGTTATACAACGCGTATGCGTTTCTACATGTAATGCTTGGAGTGTGCCTGGTGTGCTTTGATATATGAGTACTTATGTATGAACTTAGCGTTCATTGCAAGTGTGTAAATATGTCTGCGTGTGTGGGGAGGTGTATGCTCGTTAAATGTCTAAAGTGATGTATGTTATTTGCGCATGCTTGTTGTATCCAACGGACTGTACATGTATCAAGTCTGCATGCATGGTATACGTAATCCAGTAAGTGTACATGTATTATGCATGTTGTGCGTGTTTATGTTGTATATGTATGTATGTATGTGTATTCATCATTTATAAACCAACTAATATGAATGTGTTCCCATTTGTGTATACATATGTGAGTAACTGTGCGTACATATGTATGTGTATATGTGTCTGTATATACGTGTGCACGTGCCTGCCCTTCTGTGCACACACAAGTATACGAGAGCATGTATGTATGTGTATGTAATTAATATCATATTTACATAGAAACTATTGTACTTATTTTTCATAAAGCAATTAAAATTAGCTTGAGTAAACAAATTATAAATAATATATGCGCATATTAGTTTCATAATAATTATAAATATAAATATGCATAATTAATATCTTCACATAAGGTCAATGAAGCATTAAAGATTTCTTCAATTAGTTGATATTATAAAATTATAACTTTGGTATTTATTAAAATTCCAAATTATGAACTTCTTATATAGCTATACTGTCGCAAATATAAAGGAAGTGAACTTTCGTTTTATTTTATCAATCGAGAGCCACCCAAATGGTCTGGACTGAAAGTGAACTCAAAACGTAAATGCACGCTGCCAAACACTGCAAGTCTCTCTCTTCATCGCTATGTCAATGTTGTCAGCCAAATTGCCTTAGATTTATGCCTACAAAATTTAATTTTCATTATGAATACCGTTAAAACATTATTTACATTTGACGGATAGTTGTCCTCATCTTGTTTGTTGTTAACACAACGTTTCGGCTGATATACCCTCCAGCCTTCGTCAGGTGTCTTGGGGAAATTTCGAACCTGGGTTCTCATTCCTAACGATGTTACTATTATTATATTATTATTATTATTATTATTGTTACTATTATTAATCAGGTCGCTGCCGTGAATCGAACTCGGAATCCTGGGGTTAGTAGCCCCGCGCTCTCAACCAATACGCCATATGCCCGTGGGCATAAACGTTGTGTTAACAACAAACAAGATGAGGACAAATCTCCGTCAAATGTAAATAATGTAAATAATGTAAATAATTCCTCATCTCTTAAATATAGAACTGTACCGTTAAAACAGTTCCACTATATTTGTGAAGGATATCATACCTAGTATGGCATTTTTCACTGAATATTAGCAAAATAAGAAAGTAGATATAAGTTTTGAAATTTTATTATATATCATAGATGCAGGTGTGGCTGTGTGGTAAGAAGTTTGTTTCCAACCACATGGTCCCGGATTTACTTTCACTGCATGGTTCTTTGGGCGAGTGCCATATATTATAAGCCCGGTCCGATCAAAGGAATCGTAAGTGAATTTGGTAGATAGAAACTGAAAAACGCCCCGCCCCGCCTCATATGTGTGTCACTGTACTTGTGTTTGTTCCCACCACTACTTGACAACTGGTGTTGATTTGTTTAAGTCACCGTAACTGAGAGGTAAGATAGGTACCGGGGCCGACTAGTTCGCTTAAAACCCTCCAATGTGTTACCCAAGCGTGCCGCAGACCAGTGACTGAAACAAGTGATAGATTAATTACTGAGTGTTTAATTGTGAGCCAGTGGAGACGCTGCTACTTGGTAACTCTAACCGCCAGAAATAGTCCCAAAGGAATCCGTCTTACAAATGAACATGTTTTTTTGATAATGTAGTCCGGGTTCCACTACCCATCTAAACAAATGAAATTATCGTACCTGGAAAGCTTTAGGACTCCCTAACCAAAATAAAACAATTTACTCTGTTTTCAGATCAACAATGAAACCTCTATGTGACGAATGGACCAGCTATGAGTGGTCGTCAAATATTTATTAAGATCACATCTCCGTAACTGACAGGAATAGGATTACACTTAAGAAAATGTGATTTCAGATGCTTTACAGCTGAATACAAAAAGGGTTCGTCACGGTTGGAGCATCTAGATCGCAACTCAACTACATAAGCATGACAAAAACACAGTGAGAAAAATTAAACCAGCAATTCTGCATTTAAAAATTTCATAAAGTGACTCATCCGATAAATGGCATCTCATTCAATATTTCACCTAAAAAATAAGGGACATCAAGAAAATGTTTTAATCATGTAATTAATTACACACACACACACACACACACACACACACACACACACACACACACACA
>NC_068988.1:67101145-67102689 GCF_001194135.2 Octopus bimaculoides | reverse complement strand
TATATATACATACATATATATACATACATACATATATATATATACATATATATATATACATACATATATATATATATATATATATATATATATATAGAGAGAGAGAGAGAGAGAGAGAGAGAGAGAGAAAGAGAGGGAGTGTGTGAGAGAGAGAGAGAGAGCGAGAGTGAGAGAGAGAGAGAATGAGAAAGAGAGAGAGCGAGAAACAAAAGCATGGTTGGGTGGTAAGAAGCTTCCTTCCTAACCACATGGTTCTGGGTTCAGTCCAACTATGTAGCACATTGACCAAGTGTCTTCTACTATAGCCTCGGGCTGACCGAAACCTATATATGTGTGTATACATCGATATGTGTGTCTGTGTGTATGTATGTGAGCCCCTATCACCACCTGACAACCGGTGTTCGTGATCTTATGTCCCTGTAACTTAGGGGTACTACAAAAGTGAGTGATAGAATAAGTACTAAGCTTAAAAAATGATTTCTGGGGTCGATTTTTCGACTGAAAACCCTTCAATGTGGTACCCCAGCATGGCCACATTCAAATGACTGAAACAAATATATTTTTTTTTTTAATAAATGAAGACAAAATAGGCAAAATTTACATCTCTCTTGCCACAGATACCACAATATGGGATCTTTAGCTATGCCTCCGTCGTAGAATTTGGTGTTCCTATTGCTAAGAATTCACAGAATTGTTGATATAGCTACGCTAATCTACTATTAGGTTTTTCTAAAATATTTCAGATTTATATGTAATATCTGCGCATGTTTAAGGCGGCGAGCTGGCAGAATCGTTACCACGCCGGGTGAAATGCTTAGAAGTATTTTGTCTGCCGCTACGTTCTGAGTTCAAATTCCGCCGAGGTCGACTTTGCTTTTCATCCTTTCGGGGTCGATAAATTAAGTACCAGTTACGCAATGGGGTCGATGTAATTAACTTAATCCGTTTGTCTGTCCTGGTTTGTCCCCGCTATGGTAAGCCCCATGTGGGCAATAAAGAAATAAGAAACATTAGCACGCAAAATGCTTAGCGGTATTTCGTCTGTCTTTATGTTCTGAGTTCAAATTCAGCCAAGTTTGTCTCTGCCTTTCCTCCCTTTGGGGTCAATAAATTAAGTACCTGATGCTTACTAGGATCGATCTAATCGACTGGCTCCCTCCCCAAAAAATTCGGGCCTTGTGCCTAGAGTAGAAAAGAATATCTGTACATGTTTAAAAATTTTCGGTTTTTATCAAGTGGTATATTGATAAATTTAAGTAAATGATTAACACGTAGATAGAAATATTTAACGATCAACAACTAATTAAAGCGCTGTGAATGCATAAAAAAATACTAGAACATAAGGTAGATATATATGTGAGTGCATCTGTGTGTGTTAAATACTCCACACTACTCATTATAATTTCTATAAACAAAGTAATATAACGTCTTACAGTCTGCAGAGAATAATTAAAGTTGTCGTGGTTTAGAATATTGCTTGTGTGTGTGTGTGTTTGTGTGTTTGTGTGTATGTGTGTGTGTGTGTGTGTGTGTGTGTGTGTGTG
>NC_068988.1:67100614-67101135 GCF_001194135.2 Octopus bimaculoides | reverse complement strand
GTGTGTGTGTGTGTGTGTGTGTGTGTGTGTGTGTGTGTGTGTGTGTGTGTTTGTGTCTGTATTTGATCATATCCTACCAAATACCCAGAGCATTTGTTCTGGATATGAAATTTCGAGCAAAACATCACCATTATACATGCTTATAAATGTATATATATATATATATATACTAGCAGAAATACCCGGCGTTGCCCGGGTTAAAGAGAATAATGAAATCTAAAAACGCCGTCTAGACTACGCATCATCTTTATATAGAGAGATGTATATACACACATGCACCCAAACACACGTATATATATGTATATCAATATAAATATATGAAAGTCAATGAAGTTTCGTAAAAGAAGGTGATCATGTACATACTTTCTTGCTGTTGTGATTATAACACCTCATTGTAAACTATGTTCTTTGTTTTCCCTTGTGGAGCATATACAAATAGGTTTTTTGTTGCTGCCCACTCTTGAGCAGCCAACATACAGTTGTCCATGTGAGAAGCAGGGCTCTTCCAAGAGAAGACCAGC
>NC_068988.1:67099152-67099984 GCF_001194135.2 Octopus bimaculoides | reverse complement strand
TCTCTTTCTCTCTTTCTCTCTCTGTGAAAGTATCTGTCACTACAGTATCGAAATGTGATTGTTTCAGTTAGTGGAATAGTTTCATTTTTAAAGGGAAAGTATTTGACATGAGTGTTTTTGTTTCACTTTTGACACGTAATACTTAAATAGTGGAGGAGATATTATGTTGCCGTGTGCTCGAACTCTGCAAGAAGTTAATAACTTTTTTTGACTAAAACACAACTGGAACCCTAAGTAAGGCATGTGTAAAATTTGAATGAAATTGGTTGCGTAGTTCTCGAGTTTTAGGGATTCACACAGACAGACAGACAGACAGACAGACAGACAGACAGACACATATTCTCATTTTTATATATATAGATATATATAAATGTGTGTATACATATAGGTGTATGTATGTATATGTGTATGTATACATATAGAAATATATGTAGGATAGATAGATAGATACATAGATAGATAGACAAACGGACGGACGGGTGAAAGGACGGATGGATGCATGGATGGATGGATGGCAGGAGACATCGGAAATAATCGTAATTACTGTATGAGTGTGTGACTTACCAAAGTGGTACAGCGAGTAATTATAAAGTAATTAAATATAATTCGAGGCAATACACTAGTATCTAGGGTACAAAATAAATCACCGAGTAAAATTGGACACATGTGTACGTATATGATGGATGATATGTCACTCGTAAATGAGTTTAACCTTGTAGCTTGTACCATATTATACTTTCGTTAATTGTTTATAGGTGCCTATATAAACATTGACACATAAAATCTATGTATATATATATATATATTAATATATATATATATATATATATAT
>NC_068988.1:67096269-67098925 GCF_001194135.2 Octopus bimaculoides | reverse complement strand
TTACTACAGAATAATGCCACACACTAGACTTCCCAAAATAAACACAGTACTAAATGTGTTTATTTTGGGAAGTCTAGTGTGTGGCATTATTCTGTAGTAATGCCCCTTATATAAATATATATATATATAAATTGTGTGTGTGAATGTATATATATATATGATTACAGTCACACTCAGAAATACACAGACATACGTGCAGGTAAATAGACAGATGGAGAGAGAGACATCTACAAATGAATGGTTGACTGTGACTTCGAGGTTTCATCGATAGCTGCCTTCGACAGGCTGTGAAGCTTTACGCTTCTCAAGATTTGCACTCAAATATATTTATTGATATCTCAATGTTTATAACTATACATAAAATGCGCTTGTGCGTATGTTCGTTTCTGATGCATTTCGAATTAATCTTTTAAATAAAAAGAAACGTTTGTTTTCTGCTTGTAAAACTTTGTTACTCTGCAGCAATTATTCAACGGCAATTGCACTGACTTTACATTTACCTTTGTACAGCCCTTCATAGATCTTTCATAGAATTATTTTTTCTTTAAAAAAAATCTAAAACATCAATACCAACGTTTTTTTTTTTTTCTATTGCTCGATTTTATGGAATTTTACCTCAGAAAAAAACAAAGCTACATTAATGCGAAAAGTTACCCGTCAAACGATTTGTCTTCTTAATTGAGGTTATAAATCAAAGGAAAACATAGAATATGTTTACCAATCAAGCATTTCCGAAATAATATTAATTATATAAAAAAAAATCATATGGATCTGTTATAGACGAGAATCGAAACTTAAATCTAATTTACCAGGGTGTCATAAACAATGCAGTGTACCCGACCTTCCCATCGTAATCGGTACTTTGATAATACAACGATGAAAGAAAGTCAAAAACAAGACGTTTGCAATTTTTGTCATGTGTTCCCACTTTGATGGTGATATATAAGTTTTCTTTGGATAACAAAATCAATTACTAGTGTATTGATTCGGTAAAGCATTTTTTGTATTTCCTGGTTTACGTCTTGTGATGTAGAGACCATAGAAATTTTGATATTTTGTAACTCTAGTGGTTTTCTGTTTAGTTCAGATAAGATTATTGAGAGGAAAGAGATTTGTAGATCGCTACATTCTTCTGAAATAATTAATTTTCTTTTCATTTACGAACTAAAATCATAAATTCGTGAAGAAAATAAACTAAAATAAAATTGTGTCCTTTTTGTTTCTTTTCGTCTCTTGGTGAACATCTTTGAATGAACAATTGTTACCAATTAATTCTCCTCCAAATGAATGCATAGAACCAGAGAACTACATCCCTTCTGTTTTTAATTAATCTCTGATTGAACTGGTCTATTGAAAATGATGCATTGCCCGAGCCGATTATGTTTTACAGTGCTGCCCTGTTGTATGGATCCTAGCGGCATTTGCATTGTATTTGTATAATGTATGACGATCTAACTATGAAGTATTTATTAATCCACGAGGGAAAAAATGTCCTTGTCAGAATCTGCTGGAAACCACATCAAACATTAAACATTTGATAGCATTCATTTTCTTGATACAGCAGCTTGCCAAATTCTCATTCGTAACGTATTGAAGCTGTTTCAAAAACATCAAATTTACACTGCACCACTTTTAACCTAATACAATGCATAAGAAGCAATTCTAACGATGGCTTTACATAGAAAGGATGCATCGCTGTCTGGATGTCCAATCGAGTGAATCTTTTTTTGCACGTCCAAAACAATGTCCTTAGTACCGTAGCCTGTCACTTAAATATATCTGGAGACTCTACTGACCAATCCTTGATCTATGATTCTCTCCTGTATTCATCAAGCCATGCAGACCCGAGGAAAGACGAATCTCTCTCAGCCACGCAAGCCATGGACATAGGCCTCATCTTCCTATGATTCCGACTTCCCTAGCAGACTCCCTAGTTAAATAGTTTCGTCATTCTAAATTATGAGTATTCTATAGAAGCATTTTTTACTGAAATACGTTGCTCTTTCTCCTTCTCTCTTTGTCTCTCTCTCCCTCCTCTTTCTCTCTCTCTCCATCTATCCTTATCTCTGTCCTTATTTGGAGATCTTTTGCCTAGCCTGAAGTGTTAGCTATTATTTCCACAACCCCTCTCTCTCCAATCTCTCTTTCTCCAATCTCTATGTTCAACCTCATCCTCCACTTCGTACTCCACAGTTTTCTCTCTCACACAATTTCTGTCCCAGACTTTCTACCCTCAACCCCACGCCACTCCAACAACATCACGCTTTGGACATGCAGTGATACTATATCAACTCTCCCTTTACCTCATTCTGAGCTGAAGGATAATGAACCGAACCATTAGAGTCTCCATTATGATGTTAGTTTCATTTATTAATCCCTTCTATGACACGATTCACAACTAGATACAAGTTTTTGATTGCATAGATTTTTCATACGTGTCTTTTTCTTTTTTTGGTATGCAAGTTTAATTATTCAGATAGTCATCTTCTGCTTATTTAATCATAAACATAGATTTTTTAATTGTAGAAATTGTCTGCCTTCCATTATATTAATTTCAAGCTTAAGCCCAAATCTTCAAACATAGAATGAAACTAAATAACTTGAAACATTAATTAAGAGATAATAGTTAATGAAAATGAGCAGAAATTATATATAT
>NC_068988.1:67093055-67096157 GCF_001194135.2 Octopus bimaculoides | reverse complement strand
ATATATATATATATAAATGAAACATTCAAACACTGAGATTTGAAGTTAGATGTCACTACTGTTCATATCATCTGTGGATAAATTCTAAATTTGATGATATCACCAGTAGTGGCATGGGTGGAACGCAGTTATAATAGCTTTAAACAGCTATGAATTATAAATTTGCACGAAGCGTAATGATACTTAATAAGCATCTACCTACTAGAAATAAGAGCTAAGTCTTAAATTAATCCACCGTAGCGCACCGATATAACAGAGTAAAACAGTATGCGAGGAAAACAGAAAGACTTAAAACATTTAACAGCACAAATAAAAATATTATGCAATTAGGGATATCCACAAACCAGGTTTCGGCTTTTGGGTATTTAATTCTGAGCCTCGTCAGTGTGGACTACCAGTTTAAATCCGTGACTGTTCATGTTAATCTCTGACTGTGCAACTGGTTTTGTTTTGCGCCAAAAACAGCACGTGGTGCATAAACATTTTCTGGATTTTTTGCTTCGTTTTCTTATTTACTGTTTGCATATTATTGGACAGTGTTTTAGGTGGTTTTGTGTTCTATGTATTTATTTATGTTCTGTGCAATAACACCACATGTATTTATGTTTATCATATTTTACTATTTTTGTCTCCTGCAGGAAAAGTAAATGCTTACTGATAATTTTGTTTTTGCTGTTTTCTGTAGACGAATTAGTCTTGAAGCGGAGCTTGATGAAAAAAACTGGCGCGTTCGATGGGAAGACATCATGTACGGTCCACTTGATCGACATAAACGGGACCCAATGGGCAGTCGACAAAGTATTGCAAGAGTAAGTATCTATGCATTACAAAATAAATACATTATGTCAGTTCTTCTGAATTGATATCCAGATTAAACTGTCGTAGATTAATGATTGCATGGAAAAATAAGAACAAGGAATTCAGTGAATATTGTAGTTTTTGAAATTGAACAGCTGAGGGAAATATTAATACAGGGTTTTGGGAGCAAGTGGAGATGAAATATAAGGATTTTATAAGCTTTCAACAGAATGTGATTTTTTTTTTTTGTGAACAATAGATCTCGAATCACATATAAAGCTATAAATAATAGTATGCAATGGCAGTGCCCCAGCATGGCCACAGCTCGTGAGCTGAAACTAGATAAAATGAAAATGAAAATGAAATACAGAGCTAAAAATATTCTTTGGGATAGTCGAAACTGCAGAAAAGTGGTCTACGATTTTTTTTTTCTGTTGTAAAGGCTTTTTCAAACCAACATTTAATTAATATTATTTTTATCGTTAATTAATTGCTTAGCTCCAAATTGGCCCGGGTTTTGTTTTACCTATGTCCAAAGATACTCTACCTTTCACCATACCGTCTTTTTGTTCGGGCATACTATATATTTGATAATATAATCAACCTTATCCTTATATTTTAATATAGAATATCTACGATTTCTGAGAGATTTGACTGATACTTTTAATAATACTTGAACTACTGAGCAGAGGTTTCCATGTTGGCTCATCAACAATTTACGTTGTGATTGCTGTTGTTGCTGTTGATGTTAATTGATGATGATGTTGTAGTTAATAATGTTAACTTTGTTGTTGTTTGATGATGCTCTTATTCATGATATTGTTGCTGTTGTGTAAGTGAGATTGGCTTGATCGAGCAGACGTAGGTTCAACAGTGACCATTTCACCTCTTTTACAGCTATCGCATATCTAGATATACATGCAATATGTAATTACATATCCAGAAAATAGGATGCGATTTATGCAAGATTCCCTGCTATTTCCAGCTGTTAGAGAGACCATTTACTGAGTCAATAATTCATTTGTAGGTTTATAATTAACTGTATGTGTTCAGCTGGTTAAATATCCATACCACTAAGCATTTTGCCTGACGTGCTATCGATTGTACCAGCTCGCCAGCTTTAGTTGGTAAACTATCAACACCTTGGGTATTGTGGCGATATATAAACAAACCATGCACACGTTTGTTGGATGCTATTAAAACGGACACTGGCAATGTCCAGCTAAGACCTGCTATAAACTGTTGCAGAAGTAAACAGCAAATATGAGAAGATATGAAGCGGCGTCTTTGAGTCAGCTATGTCGGTCTTTTGTTTTCCTATTGTAAATAGTTTTCATACGTATATATATATGTGTGTGTGTGTGTGTGCGCGTGTGTGTGTGGGTGTGGGTGTGGGTGTGGGTGTGTGTGTGCGTGTGTGTGTGTGTGTTTGTGTGTGTGTGTGTGTGTGTGCGTGTGTGTGTGTGTATGATCTCCAAAACTATATCTGTAAAATGCAATGTAAACGTCTTAAACAACTTGTGCTGAAATTATATCTTACAGAAAATGTCTAATTATATATCTACTCATATATACATAGATAATCTTAAATATAAGTGAGAATGTGGGTTTATATCATTATGCATTAGATGAAATGCAAGTATGTCAGTACCTAGGTCAATGTGTGTGGATATATTATATATGTACACACACATATTATATATGTGTATATATATATATATATATATATGTGTGTGTGTGTGTGCGTGTGTGTGTGTGTGTGTGTGTGTGTGTGTGTGTGTGTGTGTGTGTGTGTGTGTGTTTGTGTGTGTGTGTGTGTGCGTACATTCATATCTATATATCAACAAATGTTATTATACATGCTCTATAATTTTATACTTTAATTTCCCATGAAATGACTTTGATTGTGTTTGAGAAAGTCTTAGAATAATTACAGATTATTTCTAAGACTTGGCAGATCAAAGAATGGAAGCACGAATGCATCTACTTGAGGTTTTCTAATAATTCTCTTCCTCTGTACGCTTTGTCTTTCGTTCTATCCTTTGTTGTTTGATTATACGCCTGTTTGAGACAGTCGTTTACCGAAAGGCGACGGTTAATATTATTTCATATACGATAGCAACCACTACTACCACTTCTATTACTGTTGTGGCTACTGCGACTGAAGATGATGATGATGATGATGATGATGATGATGGCAACATCGACGTCGATGATGATGATGGCGACGCCGATGATGACGATAACAACGATGGCCACGACGGCGATGATGATGATGAGGAGGAGGAGGAGGGGGTAGGGGGA
>NC_068988.1:67086243-67086970 GCF_001194135.2 Octopus bimaculoides | reverse complement strand
GTGTTACATGATAAATTTTAATGTGTTTTGGCGATGTTGTGTGTGGGTGGTTGTTTGTTTTGATGTCGTTATTTGTGATGTTTGTTTTAGAGTTGATGTATTTCATCAACTCTGTGTTTGTAGTGTCTATTGGTGTTAGCATTGTTTTTGGTGTGTTATTATTGGTGTTTATCGTGTAGGAGTTGGGAGTGTTTTCGAGAGATGTGAATCTCCCTGCTTTGTTGTTGTTCGTTTTTCTTTTTTTGCTCCTCTTCCTCCTTCCTTTCTGGGCTATTTTCCATTCCTCATTACTTGACTCGTCTTCAGATGAAGACTCTGAGAAATCGGAAGGAGGAAGGGGCATGTTGTATGCATCTGTGTTTGCTTGTGTAAGTGGTTGTGTTGTTGTTTTTGTTGTTGTTGGTTGTTGAATTTTTGGTTGTGGTGTAAGACAATACAGTTTTTGTATTGTCTTTTCTTCTTTCGCCTTCTTTGTTTGTTAATTTTGCAGTTTTTGTTGTATTTTCTTTCGTTGATGTTGCTGATGTTGCTTTTGTTGTTTTTTGTGTGGATAGCGGTCTGGGTAGCAATGCTTTTTTTATGTGTTTAGTTAGTTCTTGTTGTTGTTGTGTTTTTCGGGCAGTCGGATATTCCTTTTTGAGGTGTGCCTCGCTGTCGCATAAGTAACAGCGAGGCCACCTGCCCTCTACCACTATATGTAATTTTTGGTTTGCTGCCAAACGGATGT
>NC_068988.1:67077979-67086233 GCF_001194135.2 Octopus bimaculoides | reverse complement strand
TGGTGTGTGAAGAGTTAGCGTTGAATATTTCTTCGCTAACTCTTCATTTCAAAAAATAACTTGTACTTGTGCAAATTTGTACCAAGTGATATCAGATTTTTCATTCCAAATTGATTTCAAACATCTTTCAATCTTGTCTATACTGGCCTGTGCTGACCTTCTACTTTTAGTGTTTATTATTTTGTATATGATTGTTTCCTGTAATGTGTGTTCAGGTATGTTTAAATGTACTTCACCGCTTTCTTTGGTGATCGACTTCCACATTTCTATGATTTCCTTTGTCGTGTAGGACACAACAGTTTCACTTTGCTTCAAAGCTTCAGCAAAGTTTTTGTTTTTGTTTTTGTTGTTGTTGTTGTTGTTGTTGCTGGTGCTGGCACTGGTATTGGTGGCAGATGTGGTATTTGTGACTGTGTCAGTGGTGTTGTGGCTTGTATTCATTTGTCCTTCCTCTCTTTCGCTTGCTGCTGGTGAAGAGAGAAAAGGTTGAGTTGAACTGTTGCTGCTGTTGTTGTTGTTGTTGTTGTGGTTGTTCTTGTTGGTGGTGGTGGTAATGATAGCGTCAGCAGAAATGGTATTGACGTCAGAGACTTTGGAGACGTCGTCTGTATAGTGTTTTGTAACCTTGGTTACAGTTTTGTTTTTGTTGTTGTTGGTGGTGGTGGTGGCGGTGTTAACTTTCATGTAGCTGTAGTTATTACTGTTAGCGGTGAGAATGGGATGTGGCTTCGTTGCTGATGATGGTGATACTGCTGTTTGTGGTGATGTTGTTGCCTTCTGGGGGTGTGGTAACGGTGGTAGTGACGCTGGTGATGGTGTTAGTTTTACATAATGTCGCTGAAGTACAAACAATTTGTATTTGCAAAATTTCGATTTTCTTTTTTTGTTTTTGTTTTTGTCGTTCAGTGTTGAGACTATTACCACCATTAAGACAAGCAATTCTTTCCACTGTAAGAGAGGTGGCCATTTTGAGCCAAGAATAAACACATTTAGATACCGTGGCAAAATATAAACAAGTTAAAATTTATGTTTAAGCAAACAACATGGTTTTCCCACCATAAGAAATGACGTTGACATTTCAATATCCCCGAACATTTTCGTTGGCAAAATGAACAAGAGAACACTTCACTTCTTTTCATTCGGTAATTTTTTTTTAAGTAGCTACCATTCATGACAAACAATAACAACAGTGTTGATGATGATGAACTGGAGGAGGGAGAACACGATAATGATACTGCTACTACTACTACTACTACTACTACTACTACTAATAATAATAATAATAATAATAATAATAATAATAATAACAACAAAAAACATCCAACGTCAATAATAATAATAATAATTATTATTATTATTATTATTATTTATTTATTTATTTATTGCCCACAGGGGGCTAAACATAGAGGGGACAAACAAGGACAGACGGGGATTAAGTTGATTACATCGACCTCAGTGATTAACTGGTACTTATTTAATCGACCCCGAAAGGAGGAAAGGCAAAGTCGACCTCGACGAAATTTGAGCTCAGAACGTAACGTTAATCTTGTCCAGCAGAATATCATAAGGAGTTAGAACCATCGGAGAGCTATAAATACCTAGGGGTATTTGAAGGTGACGGAATCAAACATTCAATGATGAGGGAAAGGATCAGAAGAGAATGTTACCGCAACGTAGGGGCAATACTCAAGACAGAGCTGAATGCAAGAAACAGGATCGAAGCAATCAATACATTAACCATACCAGTAGCGACTTACAAATTACAATATCATTAACTGGTCAATTACTGAAATATGTAATCTTGAGAGAAAAATACGAAAATCGTTGACAATACATAGAATGCACCACCCTAAGGCAGATATAGAACGACTTTGCCTGCCAAAAAAAGAGGGAGGCCGTGGACTTTTACAAATGGAATCAACAATGAAGATTTCTACAATTGGCCTAAACACCTACCTGAAAAACTCTGATGACTGGATATTAAAACTTGTCTTAAAGCGCTAAAATAAGAAAGCATCGTACTCATTAACAAAACAGGCAAAGGAATATTAAGGGGATTCCAAATACAACAAATCCAAGAATTAGACGTACTGGAAACAAGCACAGAAAAAGCTAAGTATATGAAAACCCGTACTAAAACTGTCGCCTTAGATATTTTTGCTGATAAATGGCAAGAAAAATCTCTCAATGTCAAATACATAAAGAGAGTTAATAATGCCCATGTTGGCAAAGCCCTTACACATCAATGGTTAATATGATGTGACTTAAAATCAGAAACAGAAGGGTTTAACAGAACAGCCCAAGCTCAATGCCTACCTACAAGGAACTACCGGGCCAACATATTAAAGTACGGCAGTAGCCCAACATGTCGTGTATGTAAACAACAAAATGAAACCACTGATCATGTTGTCTCCACGTGGAGTCTTCTTGCGCCTACAGAGTATCTCAACAGGCATGATAGAGCAGCACGGTATATTCACTGGGTAATTTTCAAAAACCTGGTCCTCATAAAAACTGTTGGGAACACAAACCACCGCCAGTGCTTGAAAATGATCACTTCTCACTCATTTGAAACTTCAACATTCCAACTGACAGAAAGATATCTGCGAATAGGCCAGACATTATAATGAAGGACTTCAGACAAAAATCATGCCTCCTTGATATGACTGTCCCAGTGGACATAAATGTATCTGTCAAGACCTACCAAAAACTGAGCAAATATAAAGATATCGAAATAGAAATTGGCAAAATGTGGAACCTCAAGATTAAAACAATACCATAAAGCCCAAAAATGGCAGAAATTTTAAAGACAGTAATCATGGGAACTGCCCATATCCTACGTAAAATACTGTCTATGTAATTTCAAATTTTAAAACAAACTTATAATTTTCTTATCGTTTCTTAAACATTCTCTAGAACAATACTATGTACAAAACCAGATATTTGACACCCTAGGTATTACACCGACACGAACTTCTAACTTGTCTTTTGAGGCCTCTGGGTGAGACTTGGAGTCAACTTGTTCAAATACAAAGCAAAAGTGAAACATATAATAATAATAATAATAATAATAATAATAATAATAATAATAATAATAATAATAATAATAATAATCCTTTCTCCTGTATTGTGTATTTTTGTTTGGTGTGAGGGGATGGGAGAGCTTTCCTTGTTTCCCACTAGGGTAGTTAATGTTTTTGGTGTTGTTGCTGGTGGTTTTTTCCGGTGCTGGTGATGTTTGTGGTTTTCGTCCCGGCGTAGGCAGCAGTGGAGGCCGTAGGAGGCAGCGAGCAGACAAACAAGGCGATTCTCCACTCCTGAAACAATGAGGCCTTTTGTCCTCAGTCATGATATGTATCACCATCCCGTTCTAGAGATGGATGTGGTCTGGGATTTTTTTTATGCTTTCGTGTCTGATCTGGAGAAGTATCTCCAAGTCAACTACTGACCAATCCTCCCTGGCAGTTCTTCTCGCCACTATATAGACAGTATCCGTCTTCTCCACGATTACGCATCCCAGAAGTCACCAAATATCTAGTCCTAGGGAGATTTTAGAAATGCGGACGCGGGCTGTAAATTTCCCCATTTGGGAGGGGTACATGATGACTTTGCTGGTTTTGCAGGGGGTCATTGTATGTTTCACAGCGAGTGCTTCTGATTTTAACAGCCCCTCGTTAAGCATTCGATGACACTTCTTAGGAACCTCAGCGCCGCCTCAATATCTACTTGGGCTATCAAAGCCACTCTTTTTGCGTCTTCTGAGATGCATCTGAAAAGTAGCGTTCTTCTCTCCACTGCTTCATTTGCCTCCGATGGGATTCTCAGATTTGCCCAATTGTTCTCTTGTTTAATTAGTTTCCATGCCTCTATGAGCATCTGCTCCCTATCTATGAGGTCTACGCTATATCAGTGTTCGGTCTTGGCTGCTGCTGCTGCTGCAAAACTACTTTTGATATTTTTATTTGTACAGTTTTCGTTGTTGTTTTTGTTGTTGTCAATGTTGCTGCTGTTGCTGCCCTTATTGTTGTCGTTCTTATCGATGTTGCTGGTATTGGTTTTATTGTTGCTGCCGACACTTTTGCTCTCGTTGTTGTTGTTATTGTTCTTGTTATCGCCACAGCCACTTCTGCTGTTTTCTTTTTCGTGGTTGTTGCTGCTCCCACTACTACTGCTGTGGCTGCTCTCAATGTTGCGGCTGCTTTTAGTCATTTCTACCGTGGTTAGTGTTTCTGCTACCATTGTTCGTTGTTCATTATACCATGACAGTCTTGTTCTTCTCCTCCTCTCCTTCCCTTGTACTGTTTCCCATGACAGAGGGAAGGGTAGGGAAGTCTTCATCTGTTGCCATATTTGTAGGAGGGTTCGTTTTGTTTTTCCTCAACTCTTTCAAGATGCGCTCCGCCATCTTGTTGAGTTGTATTAATTCCATTAAATTTTAACGCACACCGAATTAATTTGGTGGGCCGAAAATCGCCCCTCTGGGGGCCTCACAACTATAAAACATCAGTCATAGGTTCCTGGTGCTTCTATTTACGACTTGGAATAAAATAATTGTTGCAAAAGGACACCAAACCTGGTGCAAATAAATATTTTGAAATGAACTCATTTGGAGCGTTCGAAAACAGGTCCGATGTGTTCTGCAGCAAGTATAATAATAATAATAATAATAATAATAATAATAATAATAATAATAATAATAAGAAGAAGAAGAAGAAGAAGAAGAAGAAGAAGAAGAAGAAGAAGAAGAAGAAGAAGAAGAAGAAGAAGAATGGCACGATATATAATAGAAGAAATTGACGTTATTCATTTTTTTTTTTAACTGAACAATATTTCAACAGTACGTTTGTTCATAAATACAAGAATAATGAGAACTGAGAAAACAAATACACAGAAATGCAGAAATTGAAAAAAATTCAACTAGAGTTCTTCAACAGAAAAACGAAAAGCCATCCTCAAGTGTTACTTACTCGTAAACGTTAGAAACAAAGAAGAAACGAAAGAAAAGAGAATGAGAGAAATGGATGAGATGTCTTAGCCAAAAACATTTAAATAAAACTAATGGACTCGCCTGTCAAATTTGTTCACCCCGACCACCACAACAAGGCGTGACGCTAATAATTTACAAATTTATTTATCTTGATGCGCTTTGAAGAGCGAGAGTTCAATAGAATCAGACCTATTTCTAAATGTGTTACTTTAATAATATCTTCGTCTTTTTGTCCACCTCTCTAACGATTATGAATTGATTTCACTTCTCTATTCTGTATTAGTATTAGAAGTAGTAATGGTGGTGGTGGTGGTGGTGGTGGTCGTCGTCGTCGTCGTCGTCTTTATCGTTGTCGTTGTTATAGTGGACTAATTGCAGTAGAGAAACTATTGTAGTAACACTGTTAGCAATTGAAACAAGTGCAGGGTCGGTAGACAACAGAATAACAGGCGAGCAGTTATTTTGGTTATGTCACTAAAGTCTGAATTCAAATGGCGTCGAGATGAACTTTGACTTTCTTCTTTCGTAAATGATAAAATAAAGCATAGCATCAAGTCATGCATTAGGGTCAATCCAATCGACTGTGGTCTACTACTACTACTACTACTACTACTACTGCTGCTGCTGCTTCTGCTGCTGCTTCTGCTGCTGCTGCTACCACTACTACTACTACTACTACTACTACTACTACTACTACTACTACTACAAATTATGTAATATTGCGACAATTTTGTACATCATTTATAGAACATTTGTAATATGAGCAAATATTTAACCCATGTTTGTTTGGTCGTTTTGTTTTTAGACATTATTTGTTAGTAGGCGCAGGAGTGGCTGTGTAGTAAGTAGCTTGCTTACCAACCACATGGTTCCGGGTTCGGTCCCACTGCGTGGCACCTTGGGCAAGTGTCTTCCACTATAGCCTCGGGCCGACCAAAGCCTTGTGAGTGGATTTGGTAGACGGAAACTGAAAGAAGCCCGTCGTATATATGTATATATATAGATGTGTGTGTGTGTGTGTTTGTGTGTCTGAGTTTGTCCTCCCACCATCGCTTGACAACCGATGCTGGTGTGTTTACGTCCCCGTAACTTAGCGGTTCGGCAAAAAGAGACCGATAGAATAAGTACTAGGCTTACAAAGAATAAGTCCTGGGTCGATTTTCTCGACTAAAGGCGGTGCTCTAGCATGGCCGCAGTCAAATGACTGAAACAAGTAAAAGAGTAAAAGACAGATTAAAGAGGGTATGAAATGTAACCACGAAATAGTATATAGACTTCCGTTGTCCACTTTATTTTAGCTACTGTTTCACAATGGTGGCGATTTGATAAGAAGTTTGCTACCCATTTGAATAGTTCTGGGTTCATTTCCACAATGTGACGACTTGGGCAAGTGTCTTCTGCTATAGCTTCGCGCCGGTCAAACCCTTGTCAGTAGATTCGATTGACGGAAAATGAAAGAAGCCGTTGCATATATGTTTCACGGGGAAGGTATCAAGTGGCTATTTGTATGTCTCTTTGCGTTTTCGTTTGTTTGTTTACATCCCTGTAACTTAGCATTTCAGCACTATAGATCGATAGAATAAGGACCAGGGAAAGTATACGCGCCGGGGTTAGCTTGTTTGACTGAATCCGTCAAAAGGGCGCCCTAACATGGCTGCAGTCCAATGACTAGAGCAAGTAAACGATAAAAGATAGAGTCTACAGTATTTTCTGTAACCAGGGGAGATGCCAAATATTTTATCTTTTGCTGTCCACGCTATTTAACATACTTCCTGTCAACAAAAGTTCACAGAGTAACGAAAGCTAACTGGGAGATTTACAAGGCTATCATTGTGAGTTACAGCACGTCAAAGATATTCTGAGGACGATAATAAATATGCTTCTTCTTCACCTTCAACTGTATCTCATTTATAATCAACGTGGGGACCTCGCTCATTTTGCAAACTAATACTATCTTACATTTGAGAATGGCAGTAAATGTAGATAGTTATGTTCATCATCAGAAAAGTGCTTCATTTCATCTGACACTAAATATCTATAAGGTTTCATAGCAAGCTACAACCGCTCTCTCTCTCTCTCTCTCTCTCTCTCTCACACACACACACACACATGCATGCATACACGCTCTTTTTGTTTCTTTCATTCTCTATCTTTTCTCTCTCTCTCTCTCTCTCTCTCTCTCACACACTATATTGACTTCCTCTCTATATTTGCAATATTTGACAAAGCAATCGGAATTACTCCCTTTCGTTATCTCTCTATCTCTTTTCTTCTTCTGTTTCTTACTCTTTCTCGCTCTTTCTTACACTTTCTTTCTCTTTCTGGCTCTTTCTTACACTTCCCTTCTCTTTCCCTCTTCCATCGATCAAGGAGAGATGACGTAGTAGCAAGGAACACCAATGTAGAAGCATTTGAATCTATTTAAGCAGTGTCCAATATTTTTGTGCTTTTAATAGAAGCAAACAATACATAGTGATAACATGTTTTTGAATTACTGAAACATGTAGATGGTTGTATAGTTGGTGTGCCATTTATTATTATTGTAACTTTTGAGTGAGTGTAATGGGATTCTTCTTCTGTTTGAAGTAAATAACTGAATTCTTAAGTTTCCCGCAGCTGCAATAAAAAATATCATGGACAGAGATAGAACGGAAAAGGGAGACAATATCAGGAGGTTAGTAATAGATGTAGACGATGGGGACAACAGGATTCAGGAGAGGGCGACGAGTCTGAATGGACAGAATCGAGTTCAACCAGTTCCAAGTAATTCAGTCACTATATTAGAGGTGGAACAAGCAGGGAAGAGAGCAGGTTTATAGGAGAAAGCGCTTAGGGTGTGTTCAAGGGCAGCTTTATGTCCATCAAGAAATTATGACTCAAGTCAAAAGCAAATGGCAATTGTTTACTATTTCCTACTGTAAAATAAACTCTAATGCCGAAATTTCGCAAAAGAAGAAAGATTATTTTTAAACCGTATTGTAAAGAAAAGTATAAACTACCGAAAACTACATTAAGCATAACGTGTACCGTTCCATGATAAATATTTTGCTTTTCCTTTCAGTGAAGCTAGTTCAGTCGTATTTTTAGAAATCAAGACTATTTTAACCGATCCTATTCGTCACTGGCACAATTTTTTATTGGTCTACAAGTACGAAAAATAAGTGTCATACGATATTCATATTTATTCTTGGTGCGCAGAACACCAAATCCTGCTGAGGTGGTCCCTACTTTTAATCCTTTTAGGATCAATAAATTAAATACTAACCC
>NC_068988.1:67072773-67077692 GCF_001194135.2 Octopus bimaculoides | reverse complement strand
TGTGTGTGTGTGTGTGTGTGTGTGTGTGTGTGTGTGTGTGTGTGTGTGTGTGTGTGTGTGTGCGCGTGTATGTGTGTGTAAGTCACTAAATAGTGAAAGCTTTCTGTTCTATGATTTGTAGAATTCTGCCATAGATACAAATGTTGACTTCTGATATAGGGACATGACCACAAATTTAGCGGAATTTATGTAACCGGTGCTAAAAGAATAAAAGACAAAGTTGATATCGATGTAACTTGAATTCAAAACCAGAAGAGCCGTAACTAAATCCTACAAATTGTTTTTAGTATTAACTCTCTAAAAGGCGCCGAGCTGCCAGAATCGTTAGCACGCCAGGCGAAACGCCTACAGTCATTTCGTCCGTCTTTACGTTCTGAGTTCAAATTCCGCTGAGCTTTCCTTTGTCTTTTAATTTCCCTAGATGGATAAAATAAGTATCAGTTGAAAACTGTGATCATTTTAATCGACTTAGCTCTTCCCCACAAACCTGCCTGCCTTGTGCCAAAATTTCATATCAGTATTAACATTCTAACAACACGACTGAGAAAGAAAATAAACTAAACTTAAATCTCTTATTGTACTAAGAGGTAATTAACCGCCAAATTGTCAGCAATAAACATTTGTAAAATACGAACCTTTGTCGCATATATAAATACATGTTTATTGCATGTTGGCCGTTTTTATTAACTATAACGGAGGCCTCTTGAAATGATGACATTTATAAATTTCATAAGATCATACGAGATTTTAGTTCTCCATACGAGTTATTAATAAAACTGGTCATAACCTAGCACTAGCTGTTAAGTTTTTATTTGCTTTTACAACTAATAAAACATTTTGCATATAATAAGTGTTTTGTCGAAGAATTTTCTAGAATTTTATCGCATGTGTTAATTAGATTCTGTGATTATAAATAACACGCCAATGTTTTATGTGATATTTTAATATTTTGCTCATTACTGAGATCTTAATTAAAATATCACATGCTATCCTTCTTAACATCTTAATACACGACTTGTTAATAGTTACTTGTTGTTGTCAATAGTTAGTGGCTAATGCTATTTAGTTATTACTTTCTATATAAGTTAGTTTACCTATTTTCGATGTGAATTTGTGGTAGTATTTGTGGTTTCCATGCCCTGCTATCTTACAAAGAACAATGTTGGGATATTTAGTTTTCACTAACGAGAATTACTATAAGTAGGAAAATCAAATGCAATGGAATGTTTCAAATGGTTATAGCTAAGAAAAAAAGATTACATGAACGGTGATGGCTGAGTGATGTGTGTGTGTGTGTGTGTGGTGTTTACGTGCAGGATGTAGGGGAGGTGGTATAATCAAGCTTAGAGTTATATGTCTCCTGAAAATATATAAGAAAGTATAGAGGTGAGTGCCGTCTCCGCTGTAAGACAAAACTAAGTTAAATGTTTTAGTAGAGGTCTGCCAATCAGTTTGGTAATCTGTCATTATGATGTCTTGGCTGAAGAGTCGGAGCACCGGATAAGCCACCTTGAATTTGTTCCGATTTTTTGTACTCTGATTTCAGATACTCCCTTCATCGGCTTTGTCTGTCAACTATTCGGCATCGATAAATAAAATTTCAGTCAAGTATTTGGGCTGTTTTTCTTCCCCCCTCTTGGAATAGTCGGGCCAATAGACGTGATGTACATCACAGCTTCCCCAATCTCTGAACTCAGTAACAAGAAAAAATTACAGTGAAGAAGGAAGAATTCAACCAATTCATACATTGGTATTCGTTTTCAATTTCTTTCAAAGAGACAAAGTTCAGGATTTCTAATTGTTACACTTATCCTCTTTCCCCTACGAACTTAAGGTTGCTGCATCACACCATCACAATTCCTTCCAAATGTGAGTGTGAGTGAGCACGTGTCTGCGCATGCGTGCTTGTGCCAGCACACGTGTCTGCGCATGCGTGCTTGTGCCAGCGCACTTGTCTGCGCATGCGTGCTTGTGCCCACAAACGTGCGCGTTTTATATCATTCTCAAATGTAATCCAGAACACTCTGTCAAATAGTCTGGTTGTTGGTGACTAAACGGACAATCTCTCCGAACTTACATGGTGAGCAGATGAAAACCAAAATCCGTCGAAAAGCGAAGAAACTCATGTGAGATCCTTGTTCGTGAGGTCTTTTACGCTGACGAAACAGAATCGTAGATCACAAAGAAGGAAATGTGGCGGTAGATGTGCTTCTATAGAGCATGTATTGACGTTAGAGTTATTATCAGTCTGAAGAAAACAAAGACCATGTTCTCTCTACCTCAAATGTCGAATCAAACATCTTCATCCGGATTCCGTTTGGATGTAGTCGACTCTTTCGTCTACCTTTGGCAATATTTTCGCTAAATATGAATCCCTTGATTGTGAAATAAATCTGAGGACCAGAAGAAAATTAACCAAGCTTTCGGAAATCTTGGAAATCGTGTATAGTCTGACAGATGCATCAGCATCAAATCAAAGCTCAACGTCTGTGAATCGTCCTTTCATACTCTTCAGAGAATTGGATTACAAATCGTCACTGCATCAAAGACTTGAAAAGATTCCATCAAGGATCCTAAACATCAAATAGCAGTCTCTAACACTAGACACCAACATATCACTATTGAGGAATTCTGAACACTAGACACCAACATATCAGTATCGAGAATTTCTGCATATGCGATCAGAGGATGACAGGTTACCTAAGTAGTTGTTTTAAAGGTTGTAACATGGTAAACATCCGAGACTAACCCCCAAAAATAGTTTTGTGATGCCCTTCAGAAACAAACTTCCGACTCTTAGTGTGGATGTTGAAGATCGGAAACAAATGACGGGATGTCAATCGATTTGGAAAGAAGTGATCCACGAAGGTTGTAAGTAATTGAAATACGTAGAATTGAACACTTCATTAAGAAGGCTTGACCTCAAATCCCAAACACTTTTCAACCTGAATGTGTTTCTAACAACAGCAGTTGTTATTCATATGGGATTTCATGGCGACATACAATTTCAGGTTGATTATGCACAGATCGGTCTTGAGCAATCTGAAAGCATTTTGCGACAATTGTATGACAAAGTATATGGATGTCTAGCGGGTCCGAAAAGTCATTTGATTTCACAAAGACCAGATTAATGCCAACAGTAAGGACGAGTTTTTTGTTTGTCCTAAATGCAACAAAAGTGCAAAAATGAAGCAGACCTGGGGAGCCGCATGCATATCCATGGCTTTTTTCAAAATTCGCTAGTTGGCCTCCTTTAGGGTAGTAATGAATTTGTGAAAATAGGAATATGTATAAATTATTAAACACAATTTTGGCTCTAAAAAATATTCAATTGTGCCCGTATTTCAAGTTTACAGGAAGCATATTGACTTTATTTCCCTCATAAATGCAACAACTCAGACATTCTGTCTATAGTGATTTTTTTAAATTAGAATGCGTCGTAGTACAAGATTTAAAGATTAATAGCTAATTATAGTTATGTGATACGGGGATAAATCATTGGCTCAAAGATTAATACTATTTTAGTCTGATATTGACAAATAAAGGCGACAGCAACAGATATGTTTTGATACTGTCAGACATATTCGGCGAACACATCTTATTCGATTCGTGACTGGAAGGTAATCAACTTGATGTATAATAATGAACACAATTATTCACTACATTATCATAATGACTGAGAAAAAAATGCAAAGTTAATCCGTAGTTCTGACTCATGTTCCAAACGGCCAGCACCTAATACAATTATATTGTTTAATTCTGATCTCGATGACAAAGTTAAATCAGGCTTGAGTGTGAGGGATCAGTAACTTTTGAAAGCTATTTTCGTTTCTATCGATAGTGATTTTGAATTTATTTATTTTCTTCTTTGAGAAACCCATCAATTCACACTGAAGAAACATTCATCGTGTTATGTGAACAATTCATGAGAGTGAAAGCATCAGGAACATCTATTACTTTCCTCTTCGATTTATAGCTTCTGTTAGAGGTAGATAATTATCTTCTGGCGGGCTATAGAAAGTATAGCCACACCTGCTTGGAGACTGATCCATTCTGAAAAACAAAAAAAAAATACAGGGATATGTAACATACATGTGTCCCTTATTGAGTAATCTGAATAAATGTCAGAAAATACAATTCCTGGAATGTCTCCTTTAATAGATTTCAAGATGGTTCCAAAGCAATATTCTTCTGGACTTTAGTGAATAAATGTCAAAAAAAGAACTTACTAAAAATGTATAATGTAATTGTAACGTAGGGAGAATTGTATTGTTTGCGAGTCTTCTTCATGGAACAAACCACGCATTATTTGCGAAGTGAACTCATAATTATTTTTGCTGCAGTTACTGTTTCCTTGTTATTGTTGCTGTCATTTTTGTTATATCTGTTAAAAATGTTATTGTGGTTGATGTTAGTGCTGTATTGCTTTATTATTGTTGTTGTTGCCGATATCTTTGTTGTTGTTACAACTATTGCTGTTTCTGAACCACAACGAGACCCTGTTTATCAACAAAAGTATAGTATCTTTCACCCTTCCATGCTTTCAATGAATCCAAATATAACAGATTGCCACTGCATAGATTTGACCATACATTTACTTTGAATGATCCCTTGCTAATTTGAAATTTTTGTCGTGCTTAATGAAGTTAGAAACCACATCAAAGTTATTCATTTGCTCTTCCCGAACATTGCATTGCAGCCAAGCTGGAGCATCACCTTCAAAGTCAATCGAACGGATTCTAGCACGAATTTAATTCTAGCATATATTTTATCGATCCGTAAATGCCTGCTTTAGACATAAAGGACACAACTCGATACGACTTTACACAGGGAAAATAAATGCAAACACAGAAACCCTGTTACAAACACACACACACACACACACACACACACACACACACATATACACACATACATAC
>NC_068988.1:67068142-67072763 GCF_001194135.2 Octopus bimaculoides | reverse complement strand
ACACACACACACACATATACACACATACATACACAAACACACGCACTAGGATGTGGCATTGGGACAGACCAATGTTCCGTTAGACTGCGAAACACACTTCACTACACACTTATGCCGCCGCTTACAGAATTGTTGTTTCCTTTTTGTCATAACCTGGACATAACAATGTCAAATGAATTCCGGAATTCAATAACATCACAGATCTAAATCTATAAAACTCGTTAAGGCGTAGGTGTGGTTACGTGGTAAAAGATGTGCTTCCCAATTTCATGGCCCCAGGTTCATCCCCACACCTTGGCTTTTTGGGCAAGTCTCTTCTACTACAGCCTCGGACCTATCAAATCCTTGTGAGTGGTTTGGTTGACGGAAATTGAAAGAAGATCATCGTATATATATCGTTTATTCTTTACTTGTTTCAGTCATTGAGTGTGGCCATACTGGTGTACTGCCTTGAAGAGCGGTTAGTCGAACAAATCGACACCAGGATATATTTTTGTAAGCCTAGTACTAATTCTATTGTCGATTTTGCTGAACCGCTAAGTTATAGAGGCGTCAACACACCAACATCTGTTGCCATGCGGTGATGGGAGTATAAACTCAGACACAAAGACACGAACGCATTACATATATATATATATATATATATATACGACGGGCTTTTTTTCAGTCTCTGTCAACCATATCCACTCACAAGGACTTGGTCAACCCGAGACTATAATAGAAGACTAAAGTGCCACGCAGTGGGACTAAAACCAGAACCATGTAGTTGGGAAGCAAACTTCTTACCATACAGCCACTCCTTACCTAAAATATGAGCCTCACGGCGGTGAATCGAACTTCAGTCTCTTGCTTGACAAGCAGGGATACTTACAACCATACCACTGTACGTGTGTGCATTTTTATTTGTTTCCCGCCACAGCTTGACAACTGATGTTGGTGTGTTTACAGCTATGTAACGTAGCGGTTCGGCAAAATTACCGATAAAATAAATACAACGCTTAAAAAGAAAATAAGTACTGGAGTCTACTAAAATTCTTCAAGGCGGTGCTCCAACATGGCCGCAGTTAAATGACTGAGACAAATAAAAGATAAAGAATCTATAATCCATCTCTCAGAATAAATACCGTAATAAATAAATGTTTAATGTCGCCAATATATCGTTTAAAATGCTTAGTGGTAACTCGAGAAGCCGAGTGAAGATCCAGGCGCACTAATTTAATTGAACAGAATGCGCGTGAATTGTTGCTGTTGGTAGTGATGTTTAAACTCATTTCAGTCGTAATTCAGCAGAATTTAGCACCAACGGGATTCAAGTCCTATGCAGTTCTTTTTTTAATTTTTTTTTTGTATTTTTAATAAAATACATACAGGTCTACCCTATCTAATGTAACTTTACGTTTTTAATAGAGTTGAATATGTAACTGCTTTTTCTAGCACGTCATGTAACTCTGTATAGACTCCATCCTTTATTGCTTATCTCGTTGAGTCTGTCTGTGTTAATACACTATTTCCCAAGGCACCTATGTGAAGAAATTTGTCTGAAGGAACGTATGTTCGATGGGTTTCTCTCAGTTTCCGTCAACCAAATCCACTCACCAGCTGCGAGGTCATAGCAGAAGGTGCCACGCAGTAGGAATGAACTCGGAATCATGTGGTTGGAAAGCAATCTGCTAACCACACAGGCAGTCCTCAGCATTAATTTACCATATGATCTACCGAATTTATACACTATACCAAACAGGTTTTATGTGGCCTGTTGTTCTGCGAGAAACAGCAGCGAAATCACTATCAATTGAAACACACTTCTCACTTGATACCATAATGAAACTGTAGAAAATTTTGTCTTAGATTCATTAAGATTACTCCCTAAGAAGTCAGAATGGTCATGACTTTAATACTTTTCATTATAGTTAAATTTGAGTCTATATAACAACAAAAACAATATTTCCTAAAATATAACATAGATTTCGAAAATGCGGTTCACTTTTTCTTTTGTATTGTTTTGTCTTTGTATTATATGTAAATTGAAACGCGGTGAACTAGGGTCGATAGATTAAGTAGCAGTGAAATACTGGGGTTGATCCTATTGAATAGCCCCCTCCTCAAAAATTTCAGGCCTTGTGCTTATAGTAGAAAGGATTATTAAGGTGGTGAGCCAGCAGAATCGTTAGCATGTCAGACAAAATCCTTAGTGGCATTTCGTCAGTCTTTACGTTTTGAGTTCAAATTTCGCCAAGATCGACTTTGCCTTTCATCCTTTCTGGGTCGATAAATTAAATACCAGTTAAGCACTAGGTTTGATGTAATCCACTTGTCCCCTCCCCCAACATTTCAGGCTCTGTGCCTTTAATAAAAAGGATTGTTTATAAATTGACATTTTGGAGTAAATATGAATCCACTGCTTCAAGTTTCAGTATGTTAAATGCTATACCTCTTTAATTTACCTCAACATAACATTTCTTTTTTCTAATTTCTCTATTTCAGCGCCAATCAATGACAAGTGCACCTTCTGTCGATACATTGGCATTAGATACTCACCAAGTCTTCACACGTACCGGTTATTACAAGGTAAAGTCTAACAGCTTGTACTTAATATATCAATGATAATTATGCGTGTGAATGCTGTGTGCCAGTGGGGTGAGGTATATAATGTCTATGCGTGTGTTTTTTTCTGTGTTTGTTTTGATTTCAAGTCATATTATTATATATTTACACACGTACACACATACACGCACACTCACACACACACGCGCACGTTTGTACAGCTGTGTGTTTGTATGTATATATGCATGTACGTGTGTGTGTGAAGTGTATCTGTAAGCATACATTATATATACTATACAATATGTATTTATACTTTTATATGTATATATATATATGTATATATATATATATATATATATTTATAATATTCATACATACGAATATATATATGTGTGTGTGTGTATAAACGTGTATATACATATATAATTGAATACACACTATATATATATGTGTGTGTGTGTGGTCATGTATACATATATATATATATTCGCACGTACACATACATATAAACGTATATAAGCGTTTATTTGTGCATGTGGATGGATGGATAGATAGATGGATAAGAAACATATTCCAACTATAACTTTACTAGCATTTTCTGTTTTCCATTAAACATCAAACTAAAAAATAAAACTTCTTTTCAGAAATTCTGATTTCTTATATGTTTTTTACCGTTTTCGTTATTTTATTTTATTTTTTACCAAAATAATGAACATATACAGGAAATATGATCAGATGCAGGTTGGGTACGGAAGTAAATATTGTATTCACAGCAATAAATGATTAAGCAGCTTCTTCCAACCATCCTCCGCATAATACAGAACATACAAATCTCTAGCTGTATTTCTTTAATTATTTATATAAAAGCCAGCGTATCTGTTGTCTTTACATCATAATGCCTGGAAGTATGCTATCTTTTAAAAATAAATATATATATATATATTTTTTTTCTGTCTCTCAGATTGATAAGGAACGTGAAAAAGTCACAACTTAACAGTGTGAAATATCTCATAGATAAACATACACATACTGTTATAAATAAATATAGATAGATAGAAATATCTATATATGTATGTGTATATATATATATATATATATATATATTTACGGTTATATATTCAGCGGTTTCAGCGTCAAACAGTGATTAGGAATAAACTAACTCTAGATTACTTTTAAAATGTTTGTGATATATTTCAACTGCTAAAGGCAAGTTCACTGCAGTCACCGTGTAAAAAAAATTCTCTCGCGTTAAAGGGTGTAAAAACATCATAACTGCCCAGTGCTGCTGCTTATATAATTATACATTTTTATATATAAATCAAAGGTAGAACAGAAGAAACACAAAAAACGAAAACCGTGAAAACACAACATGCGGGAAAGGGACGATAGCACGACAACGACAAACAAGACAAAACAGTCGAAGTCCGGAATATCCACGTAGGTTCGCCCACTTAACTCCAATACTACTCGAAACCGGCAGGCCAGGGACTTAAGCTAAGACCATTAAGCAAGGGCAAGGCAAACGAATGTACATATCCGAAAACAAAGAAGTAAATAACAGAATTGGTCTTTCGACTATAGGACGAACGTAACATATGAAATAGAATTATACATGTGTGTGTTGGTACTCCGTCGCTTACGACGTCGAGGGTTCCAGTTGATCTGATCAACGGAACAGCCTGCTCGTGGAATTAACGTGCACGTGGCTGAGCAATCCACAGACACATGTACCCTTAACGTAGTTCTCGGGGGGATATTCAGCGTTACACAGTGTGACAAGGCTGGCCCCTTTGAAATACAGGTACAACAGAAACAGGAAGAAAGACTGAGAGAAAGTTGTGGTGGAAGAGTACAGCAGGGTTCTCCACCATCCCCTGCCGGAGCCTCGTGGAGCTTTAGATGTTTTCGCTGAATAAAGACTCACAACGCCCGGTCTGGGAATCGAAATCGCGATCCTATGACCGCGAGTATGGTGCCCTAACCACTGGGTCACTGCGCCTCCACAGAATTATACATATACAATGGACAAACGCCTTTCGGATTATATATATATATATATATATATATATATATATAT
>NC_068988.1:67060405-67067508 GCF_001194135.2 Octopus bimaculoides | reverse complement strand
TATGTATATGTAATTTTTTTTTTATATAATTATGTGTGTATGCATGTGTGTGTGTGTGTGTGTGTGTGTGTGTGTGTGTGTGTGTGTGTGTGCTTGTATACATTTATATGTTTATACATATGTATTACTGATAGATAGATAGATAGATAGATAGATAGATAGATAGATAGATAGATAATGGAGTATCGTTTTCTGCTGTTTTCATAAATGACTCCTTTCGGGATAATCAAAATTTAATGAATATTTCCGTTTCCATTGGCTTTAAATCAGAAAACAAACATTTTATGAGGGTTTTGTTTTTTATTTATTCTGCCGATGTTCATTAAAAAGAATTACCTGTTAAGCACACGAAAGATACATATTCATCTCCTTGGTTCTAGTTGTGTTCTGCTATCGAACTTTCGAACAAAGAATTCTATATTTAACAGAGAAATTTTAGAATGATAATTTTCTTCAGAAAACTTGTGAATATGATTTTCACGTTCTTAAAAGTCGTATAAAAGAAAAAAAATATAAAAAATTTTAAACCTTTTTAATCTGTTTTTGCCGCATCAAAGTGGAATGCCAAGTCCTAGTTATAATGTGCGATTCACCAAGGCAAAAATCAATGACAAAAGAATACATCTGGGATGCATTTATTACAGATTCCTTCTGCTTTTTTTTTGTTCTTTTCTTGTTTTTTGTTTCTTTAGTTATTTCCTCCAGTGTCCATTTCTGATGGCAACAACTATCAGTCAAAGTCAAAGATGATTGTGTTTTGGAATGAATGTCACTCTTACAGAATTAAGTGATTTCTTTAGCTGTTCTGTTATGAGAATTTCTTCATGCAACGATAGTAATGCCTTTTGAATTATTTCTTGCGTTTCTTTATTTGATGCTATTTCTCACTAATATGTTCTCAGAATGAACAGGAACGAGCAGATGCAGTAGAGTACTGCACGAAATAGTCTACAGGATGTCTTCATTAATCTTCTCGAGTGGACTACGACGTACTAACAAATTAGGACCATTTGAAATGTAGTAGCAGCATAAGTGGCAGCAGCAGCAGCAGCAGCAGCAGTAGTAGTAGTAGTAGTAGTAGTAGTAGTAGTAGTAGTAGTAGTAGTAGTAGTAGTAGTTCTCTGTTCGCTTGCCCCCATGCGAGTTTCCATTGCACAGCATTATGTGGCTGACACATATCATTGTCCTTTACAGATGTAGTTTTCTGCGTGTATACTTCATCCAGTTGTACTTCTTTGTGAGGTTCAGTTTGTTGATTGAGATGTTAATGTATTGCATTTCGTATCTGATTAGTTTTAGACTGTTATTGTTTGGTTTATTAGATCAATATTTTGCAAGGTGGTTGCTGTTTGTGTTGCGTTATATTACCGAGCGGTGATCGCGTTGTCTGGATTGTACAATTGTTTGGGGAAGATTCTATAGAGTAAGTGTTGAGAGATTGGTATTGTATGTTTTATTGTCGGAAGGTGACTGAGTAGAATTGTTGTGGAAGTTGTCATGTGTTTTTTTCTCTCTTTATCTTTTTTAACGGGTGATATGCATTGTGGGTTGTGTTACATAGGTAGTCATTCCGTAATTAGTGATATTGTTGTTGTTGTTGTTGTTGTTGTTGTTATTGTTACATTTATTGTAAGGGTAGCAAACCAGCAAAATTTTTACCACGCCGAACAAAAGTGCTTATCGTCATCAAATTCCACCGTTGTTGACTTTGCTTCTCCCCTTTTCGGGGTCGAAAGAATTTGTATCACTTGAACATTGGAGTAAATGTGATCGACTAACCCCTTCTCCCAAAATTCCAGGCCTTATACTTATGACAGAAAAGATTATTACTATGTATGTTTTATTGTCGGAAGGTGACTGGGTAAAATTGTTTTTGTGTTCGGTCCTTGCAGCCAATAAAGAAAGGATTATAAATAATAATAATAATAATAATAATAATAATAATAATAATAATAATAATAATAATAATAATAATAATAATAATAATATTATTATTATTATTAAAGCGGTGATCTGGCAGAATCGTTAGCACGCTGGGTGAAATGCTTAGCGGTATTTCGTCCGTAGTATGCTCCGAGTTCAAATTCCGCTGAGGTCGACTTTGCCTTTCATTCTTTTGGGGTCGATAAATTAAGTGCCAATAAGGGGTCATTGCAGTCGACTTACTACATAATACCAACAAAATTCTGGCCCTCCACCTATGGTAGAAAGAGTATTATTATTAATATGAAAGCAGCGAACTGGTAGCATAGCACACCGAACAAAATGCTTGGTTGCATTTCGTCCGGTTTTACGCTCTGAGTTTAAATTCCACCATGGTCGACTTTACCTTTTATCCTTTCGGCGTCGACACTGATGTCGCAAATATGAAACTGTGCATATTATTATTATTATTATTTCATCTTATTTCTCCGAACCGAACATAATTTTGTTCGCAGTACTTAACTTACGAATTGTCGTTCTTTTCGAAGATTCTAAGAAATTGAATAATATTTTACATGTTTAAGCCAGTATACAAGAAGACGCAGTATTATATAATTAATGATATAAAGGAGTTCTGTCGGATATTTCTCTTTTATTCATACTAATTTTTTTTTATTGTTTGATTTGACGTCATATCGATATTCACACCCATAGCTTTTGTTATGTTGGATGTCTAACAGTTTCTATTTTAATAGAAATTGGATTTATATATATTTTTCAACGTTTCCTGTAGTATAGCTTAGTTTTACAAGCCGGATAGGTTTTATTGTTTTCATGTGAGAAGAAATCATTATGTTACTTTCATTCGAAAGAATTTAGCCTAATTTTTGGATCAATTACATTCCTTATGGTGTGGAATAAGTAAAATAACATAGGTCAGAGCAAATATAACTCAAATGTGAAACTGAAAGTATCAACATGCATATCTTGAAATACTACATGATTCTTAGTGAATTTGTGAAAGAAAACTGTGTATTCAGGAAAGAAAATAATCTATTAAGTGATTCTTCAATTTTTCTAGATAATAGCCATAAGAATATGGTTGGAAATCATACACAGATACAAAGTCACCAAATTAGTTGGGCAAATATGGATTTGGTTTTGTTCGAGTCACTGCGTTCGCTTCTCACATCAATTCTTTGGATGTGAGAACATAGTCGGAGCCAGACCAGTAGCAAAATTTGAGTTCATACGTCTGAAAAATATATTCAGAAGAAAGCAGTGAGAAAGCTAACGTAGCATTATTTCAGTAATATAGTGGGGTTTTCTCAGTAACCTCAAATAATCAGTTAAGGGTAGTTCTGCCAGATACCTGGGTTAGTATTATGTACTTAGAGAAAGCAATACCAATAGAAATGCCAACTGGATCTCCCCAAGACAGTGGATGAAGAGCGAAAGTAAGGTTCGCATACCTACCGCTTATGCCCCACGAATATCGTTATCAACGATTACTGTAACTTTGTATTAAATCACCGTAATGATATTTAAAAGCATTATTATTATTATTATTATTATTATTATTATTATTATTATTATTATTATTATTATTATTATTATTATTATTATTATTATTATTATTATTATTATTATTATTATTATTATCAAGGCAGCGAGCTGGTATATTGCTAACACGCCGGGCAAAATGCATAGTGGTATTTCGTTTGATGCTACGTTCTGAGTTCAAATTCCGCCGAGGTCGACTTTGCCTTTCATCCTTTCGGGGTCAATTAAATAAGTATCAGTGAAACACTGGGATCGATGTAATCGACTTTATCCCTTCCTCCCAATTTGAGGCCTTGTGCTTCCAGTAGAAAGGATTATTATTATTATTGTTCAGTAGTTTTATTTTTATAACGTGCTTTCACTTCACTAACGAGCGCAGCTCTGTGTGCCTTGGGTATGTGCTGTGGTTTGCTGTGATGCTTTTATGTCATTTCACTCAGTGTGAGGCTGCATGCTCATAGCAATGTTTCATTTTCAGCAGTCTAGAGACACATCTACCTGTCTATCTAGTTATGTATGTATGTATGTATGTATGTATGTATGTATGTATGTATCTATCTATCTATCTATCTATCTATCTATTTATCTATATATCTAACCAACTAACTAAGTAGCTAGCTATCTACCTCTATTTCCCTGTGTCTGTCCACCTGTCTGTATGTATGTCTCTCTCTCTTTCTCCCTATGTATACATATATATATATGTATATATATATATATATATATATATATATATATATATATATATATACATGCGTTTGTGTGTGTGTATTTAGAGGAATATTACCACGGACACCGTAGTAGCTCTCAGTTATGTTCCAGGTTACGGCTAACTACATCGATTAGTACATAGCGTCTATGACGTCTTGGCGTTGTCACTCACATTATGTAAAAGAAATAGAAGCCTTGAACACTGGGTCAATTCAAAATTTTGGGATATGTAGAGCAAGTAAAAACTGCTGCGTATGCGCTGTGCATTGTTGAGGGACAAACTCTTGTGAGGTGCTGTGAGGTGACGAGCTAAATCACTCTGACTAATTTCAACAGGTTTCAGCAATTGGTAAATATTGATATCACTAAAAATAAATATATTAATTGCGAATAATTTTCCATAAAGTCAGCAAATTATATAAATTAAATTTCTTTTTATGCTTGCAGTGCAAGTAAAATTATCTCAAAATTTTGGTTCAAACAACATATGTGTAAAGTAGTTGAATTGGTTCAAAGTAGACAGCAAAACGTATCAGATCAAAGTTGAACAGCATAATTAAAGTGTTCGGAATTCTTAGACTAAACATCTAGAGACATCTGTTTCATTTTCATTTAGTATCTTAAAAAGTTATTTGCGATTTTAGACAATTTTTTATGTAAGCTATTATTTTAGTCTCTAATTATCATGACAGATTTTATTAACTCGAAAATTTATCTAGCAAAAATCTCCAAGATAAAAAAACAATATCATCACTATGACGCCTCTTACATTCAAACATAATCATTTTGATTTCATCGTACTTCCCTTGAGAGAATATCAAATGAAACCGAGAAGTATTCGTTTAAATTTGAGCAACAATTTTACTGGATGACAATTACAGATTAATGAGAATGTTTTTCTAACAGTTTAGAAATATTCTAAATATACTTCTTCAAAGTATACATTTTTTTTTTTAGCTTCATGAGTTGGAAAATTAGTTTGCGTGAACATTAATTAAACGTAATTTTTTCTTCGCCTAAGTATAATAGGTATGAGGGAAATATGATAAAGTAGTTATGCTAAATCAGAGAAAGATATATTTAAGTGTTCCACTGAGAGGCTCTCCAATAGAATTACAACTAAAATTTGGAAAGATTGTGATAACATGAGAATACTTTCCAAAGCACTAAAGTTCTACTATGTATGTTTGTGTACGTGTAAGTGTTTGCATGAACGTGTGTTGTATATGCGTGTGCATGTGTTTGCGTGTATTATGTATTATTGTATGAGTTTTTTTTTCTGGTGTTGAAGGAGATTTTTATTTGCTAGGTAACTGGGATATTATATGAATGCTTGACTGGGATATCTATATAGTGGTAGAGTGATGGTACAGTGAAGAAAGAGCGATACCAGCGTCATATGGTAGCATTAACGTTGTGAGAGTTAATGCAACTGCAGGGTGAAAATAAGTAGTCATTGACGAAGAATATGAAGAATATCAAAGATTTAACTGTAGCATAAACAATGTAGCAAAGTGATTAACTTCGAGTCAAGCGTTAGAATTAGCATGATGCAGTCTGCATTTGATTGGCTAAACAAATAACTATTTCATACAAACTGCTATCAAATTCCTATCTTATACATTAGTCCTTTCTGAATTATTTTGCAAGCAATTAGTTGAGCTAATATAATTGATAATATTGATGGAGGAGGCTATGAATAATAAACCTACCAATATTCGCAATATGTGAACTGAGAAATATCAGAAATTATCAATAAAATAATTGAGATGGAAAAACGAATAACACCAATTATTTTTCTCCATAGTATACTGACCATTTCTTTCTAATTTTGGAACAAAACCAGCACATTTGAGGAGAGGGTCAAGTCGATTATTTATTTTATCCCCCTCTAAAGCTGATTTCGACGGAATGTAAAGAACTCTTTACATTCAGAATGTAAAGAACTCAAATAAATGTCTCTTAGTAGTTTCCCGATGTGCTAATCAGCTGCCTTTTATATTACAAATTCTTGATTTCTAACAAGGCACAAGTCTACTTTTGTAAAACAAACTTCGAAACAACAGTCCTTAGAGCATCGTAGTAAAGAATGCATCAAAAAGACAAAATTGGTCTCAGCAGTTCTTGAAGTCAGAGTACTACTATATCGGAGCAGATGGAATGCTTCATCGTATCTGCTCCGATACATAGTATTCTGACTTCAAGTACCGCTGAGACCAAATTCGTCTTTCATCTATCCGAGTCTGATGTAATAAGCACCAATGCAAGTCGATGTATAAGTATAAATGTAAGAATCTCGGATCGAATTCCATGGGAATATTGTTCAAATTCCGTAGTGGAATTCTTGACTGAAATATGTAATCCACCATCCAGATTAACACTACCTTCTTGCTTCTTTGGTTCTTTTAGTGGAACACACTCTATTAAAATCATTTGAATCAAATCACCAGTTTGAGGATCATCTCTCTCTCTCTCTCTCTCTCTCTCTATCTCTCTCTCTCTCTCTCTATCTCTCTCTCTCTTTCTCTCTCTCTCTCTCTCTCTCTCTCTCTCTCTCTCTCTCTCTCTCTCTCTCTCTCTCTCTCTCTCTCTCTATCTATCTATCTATCTATCTACCCCGCTCTCTCTCTCCCGCAATAGTCTCTGAGGCCCTATGATGACACTTCCCTCCCTTTAAAATACGAAAAAAATTAATGACAGTGTGATTAAAAGTTCACTTCCCAACCGCTTGGTTTTGGACTCAGTTCCACTGTATGATTAGATACCGTAAATTTAGATTGACAAAATAACTTGCATGTCGTATTTGGCAGGAGGCAACTGTGAAAAATCCATCGCGATACACACGCACATGTACACACACCCATACACACACAGTGGTATGTGTGTATATATATATATATATATAT
>NC_068988.1:67053189-67060226 GCF_001194135.2 Octopus bimaculoides | reverse complement strand
TATATATGGCTAATGAGAGAGATGGAAGATGGAAGATACAAGAAGTTTTATTAATCACTAAATTGTTTCGACCTATCTGGCATCGATCCCTCACAAATGCAGTACAAATACTATGAAACTGAACTCGCTTTACCGGTAAGGTACCAAGTATAAACCATACGATTTGTTATCTTATATATATACATATATATATATAACATGTCTCCAATGTATGTCAGTATATTTCGGAAGGATCTAAATATCAGCAAAACGACAACATTCTTTAGGAGACCTGAGAGTTTTGAGGATGCAGTCATGACATGTGCTGCCAAAAGCTGTAGCCAAAGACGCTATAGATCAACATCTCCGATGCAAATTTACAAAGTACAGTAAGTATATAGAGTTGTAAGATGGAAGAATCATGAGAACTTTAGAGAAAATGCCTTGCAGTTTTTAATTAAGACCCATTGCATCCTAAGTTCAAATGATACCAACATTAACTTTAATCCTTCCAGTTTTGATCGATGAAATACTCAAAAATCAATGCGCGTCGATTTAAATGTACTGTCCATTCCGCTTGCCACAAATCGAAGCGCACTTGATGAAATTAATCAATCGAACATGAAGATGCCTGCTGATCACCAATAGGTCAAAACTAGGATTTTCATTGAAAGCACGAATATAGCAAAATTTTAATAATAAGAAATTTTAGTTAACAGAAATCAGATTTTCAGAAAAGCTTTGTTCTCTGGAAGTCATTTCATACTTCAGGTACTATACTGGATTACTTTAGATTAGGATAAATTCTATAATATTGAACACATTGGTGATTATCTAAAAAAGAAAAGCTGATTAATTCTGGATAACATTCTGAATGTACTATCAAAGAGGAATATAGTAGCCCTGTATTATCACAAAATTTAACTGATTTTAATTAAATTTCAGTATTTACAACACAGCAGTAGCCTTGTAACAGCAGAAACCATTTACAGTGTTTTCATACGATTGATTTTATGCTAACTTTACTCTATATTGAAGTTATTAAACTTGGAATCGAAACTAAATCGCTAAACTTATACGCTGAAAACTCCTAAGTAGCTTCATTATTAGACACGACAGGAAACAGTGAGTATGCAGAACTGTTAGCGCATCAAATTATTGCTTATCTGCATTTGCTCTTGAAGTCCTGAGTTCAAATTCCACTGAGTTGAACTTCTCCTTTGAGCCTTTCTTAGATTTTCTTACTCGCACACCCACCCCTAATGGGAAGGGATAAGTAATGTATGTTTGAGTTTGTCCTCCACCACCGCTTGACAACCTATGTTGATGATTCGTTTACGTCCCCGTAAAACAGAGGTTCGGCAAAAGCGCCCGCTAAAATAAGTATCAGGCTTTAAAAAAATGATAAGTACTAGAGTCGATTCCTTCGAGTAAAATACTTCAAGACGGTGGTCCAGTATGATCGTGGTCCAGTGATTGAACCAAGAAAAAAATTATATATATATATATATATATATATATATATAAAAGGGTAGGGCAGAGAATCGATAGATAACTAGATAGAGCTGCGCATAGCAATGTTGTAGGCCAACTATTTACTTAACTTGATATTCAGTATGTTTATCAAATAAAATCTATCAATCAGTTCAGTTTCCAATATTTCGAAGTCAGTATATTAAAATTCAGTGGATTTATATTCACTCATTTTCCCCCTTTTTTTTTACATTTCATCCTCTTTATCTCGCTAACTGTCAGACATTTCGTCTATATTCCAATTTCGCCAAGCATCTATCTAGATAACTATATCGATAAATTTCATGAGCCGCCACGCAGCTAAATAATTATATTCACTCTATTAGTTTCATTTCAGAAATGTCTAGAACCATATCTGATATCAGCTGGAAGACGATAACCGTTTCATTTCTATGATACTCTATAAATAGGGTGGAAATAGTGATATTCCAACTCCTATTTACTCTACGTTGGATGCATCACACTATTCTCTGTGGGCCTATGAAAGACCATGAACATAACAACTTCTGTTTACGAAACCAATAATGAACGAGGATTACATTTCGTTTTATAAATTAAGCGCATAAAATTATATAATTAATACATTGTGATGATTGCTCAGTTTTTAACGAGGTCTTTTTGTCCAATCTTACGCTTAATCGTCATCAACTAAAACTAGTTTCTGTGGAATGTATTTTCTGTTACCATAAAAAGTGGTATTTGGCGTCGGATAATTGCCGATATTATATTCCCTCTTATATTCTGACCATCGGTGGATATTTCTTCAGAGGGAAATAAATATATTTACATATTTCGAATTGATTCTCTGTCTTTTCGTTATCTTCCATAATCATTCGCTCATTCATCAATGCCAACTTTCATTCAGCCGCTCATTTCTTCACTAATATATCAATATACCTCATCGATTTATTGGCCTTCGAATCTCCAATTCCATTGTGAATATTTTATGAACCATATCGTCGGTCAACGATCTATTTATCACATTGAATGAGGACATGTATTATCGTTGATCCTATCGTAATTGCAACCACCTGATGCTTCATATACTTTTTACTCTTTAGTGTGAAGATGTTTAAACAAATATATGCACTCTATTTTCTATCTGTCATCATCGATCGTTCAAAGCTTTTACATCAATAATAAACGTATATTCCATCGATCAACAACAAACGTATATTTTTCCTAACATTTTGACGTTAGATAGAAATTAGATTCATAATTCCAATCACTTTCATTTATTCATGATACACTCTTCGTTCTTGTTCCTCTCAGCCAGAAATTACAGTCAATTTCGTGTAGACCAACTATTGCTGATATTTTGTTTGGAATGAAATTTGTATGTGGAAGAAAAAAATCATCTACAAAACTACTTCCAGTTTCATTCCTATTTTCTACCTATTTGTGAAAATTATTACTTTCTTGCAAATGAGAATGTAAAGATACCATAAACAAATAGGATCTAAATTGGGGTCAGGTTACTGTTGATGGGATTTTTGGACTCTATAATATGCAACATAGAATGTTTACTTCTAGTTGTGTGCCTCTAAGATGTGACATCAATATACAAATGTGTTCCCGAGATTACAATTACTGAAAAACCTCTACAGGGTTTAGAGAGAAAGGATACATGATCTCTTATGATAGAAAAGATTAAATTTACTTGACAAACTGCTACCAATACTACACATGGCTATTATATGATAACAGGTTAGCTGTTTGATCCTGAAACAAAACTCCCCTTAATAGTGATCGTAATTTTCCTTTAATCACAAGAACACGAAAAAGAATAATACCACAAATGAACTTCTATATTGTCACTCTATTAGAAATAGCAGTCGAATCTCCCTCAATTTACACCATGCTAACTTAAAATGAAACTACATAGGGATGGGGCAGGTTTAAGTAACATATTATGTCTGAACTTAGGATGGGGCCGCCACGAAGATCTCTTATGTCCAACGCTTCTGATCAGAACTGATCCAGACCTAAACAACAAATGCAGAGGGTCACGATAAGGTAATTTATTGATGCTGAATCTAGATTCATTATAAGACTTGGTCCAAGCATCTGGACGTAATGATGTTTTCGTTCATTATACAGCAGTCATATTAATTACAGCAAGGTACAATCATTAGCAATGTTGGTAACGATGGAGTAAAATATCTTGTACATTGGCTTTGGTTGTTAAGGAGTTACTTGCAACTGTTTCTGTTGCTGTTGTTGCTTCCCCTCAAGTGAACCCCTGATAGGTTTGCAATAAACCTCTTACGGTTGTGATGGTCATCTTCTCTTGACTTCTGACCATATTATCAAGTGTACATTTTATTATCATATTTTTATTTTTAGAGGATAGTTTGATTTCATTAGACTATATATAGAAGTAGAGGTGCTATTTCTTTCAGGTCGGTAGACCTTGTAGACATAATTATGATTATATATCATTCTATTCTTGGTCATTTGGGTAAAGTCAAAACCAGATCTAACAAAGTGTCAGACAGCAAATTTGACCCTCACCAATCTGATTACACCAACTAAATATGTGCTGAGACTGAGATGTCTTAATTTACTAACTAACTAAATACAAAGTAAATGATCTTTCTGCTAGGGTCCACCCGTATGGCACCAGAACCAAATTCATTGATTCCATTATTTTTACCACATAATAAATCGTAAACAATGATTCGTAAACAATGATTGTAAATTAGCTGTACTACGCGCACTCGCATGGAAATTGATTAATATATCTGACCTTCAAGTGATAGCTAAGAGGTTTATTCGTTTTTTTACTCGTCACAAGGCCTGAAATGTTTGGAGAGTGGGTGGGGGGGGCAGTCGATTAGATCGACCCCAGTACGCTACTGGTACTTAATTTATCAACCCCGAAAGGATGAAAGGCAAAGTCGACTTCGGCGGAATTTGAACTTACAACGTGAAGAAAGACGAAATACCGCTAAGCATTTAGCGTGCTAACGTTTCTCCCAGCTCGCCGCCTTAGCTAAGAGGTTTATTAAAGGAACACTTCACAAATGCGTATGAAGTTTGTGGTATGATTGTCAAATAATTGCAATCCAAAATGAAAAACGTGTGTTTGAGTCTGTGTGTAAGTCTATAGGTATATGTGTTTTTGTATGATAGAGACGGAGTGAGGGCGAGAGGGAAAAAAAGAACGCAGTTAGGAAAGATTGATATAGCTTTGGCCCAGTGGTTAAGAATTTCGATTCACAATCGTCATATCCAGGTTTCGACTTCACTACAAAGCATCCCGTGCACTTTTCTATAGCTTCGGGTGGACCCAAGCCGACTGACTAAAAGTTGTAAACCTGTCGAATGGATCATAACTGTTACAGCCTTGTTACGCAATATTTCGAGTTGATTTAACCTGAGCATTATGTTAAACGTATAAAGTGACTTACACGCTTACTCAGTGAGTTGATACTTCAATTGGTAGAAGATTGGGAAAACTCATCTTTGAAACCGATGAAGATCCATTTACTTATACTTTATTTTTGAGCAACAATAGCCTCTGGTAAAACTTTCTAAATTCTGAAAAAAATAATGCAATAGCAATAAAGATTTTTTTTCCCCTCTGAAATTTAATTTAATTCAAAATGTTTTAATATCAGACAATTCATTTTTCTATAATGATTATTCATTTCCTCTAACAAATTTCTAATTATTCACAGAATTAAATAACTCCAGTCTTATACTCTTAGGATCATTTTCAGTGAGGTTGTAAACGAAATGTCTATGAATGTTTCGTTCCGTTCCAATACAAGGACCATTATTTTATTGCCGATTACAAATGTTGAGTTTCACATGAATAAACAAAAAAAGGTGTTACAACATTATTGTGTTTTATTACTTGCTGTATTATATGAATTTAATATTAAATTGTGTTAAATTAATAAAATACCCTAGAGTTCTCATATAGAAGTTGTGTTAATCACTGTTTTCTATATACTGCAAATGAATTGAATGAGCTGCTTCAGAAATAAAATTAGTGTGTCTGTAATATAAATCATGACGATTTATTGTGAATAATGTTCGCTGGAAAAGCTTACAACTCGGAAAAGTTGTTAATGCTGTTGTTTGCGTGAGGACAATGTTCACTAGTTATAACACTTACGACCCCAGTCGGTTTAACGGTTGATGGTCAGTATGGTAATTAATATCAAGTGTACTTTTTTGAGCATACATGTTTTTGTGACTAAAATATTATTTCACAACTTCGTGATTTGTGTTCGATCCAAAGAAACGGAATCTTGAGAATTACAGAGGAATAATATCTTAGGGAGGAAGGTTTGCAGACGGCGTGAGCATGAGAACAAAGCGGGAAAATTGGAAAGAACACAGAGGGACTGTTGGGAAAGGGGTTCTATAACTATATAACCTCTAAGAATCAGAAGGATATGACCGACTTTTTTGTTTAACCCAAGCTCACCATCCCAATTAACAGGCACCAATGTTATATCTAGGAATATTCCACCGGGGTCGATTTTGCCTTTCATCCTTTCGAGGTTGATAAAATAAGTACCAGTCGAACACTGAGGTGGATATAATCGATTTAACCCCCCATATCCACACCCAAATTGCTGGCTTCTGCCCAAATTTGAAATTAACGTTATATTTAATGTTACATTATCCAATGTTTCCGTACTATTCTTAAGACGGTGGAGTTTTATATTTAAAACTGAGTTAGCTTCTCTTCTCAAAATGTCAAAGGACTGGATACAGGCTTTCCTCAGTATCAGTGACAATCAGCCAAATATGAACAAATGTCAGTGTAACTATACGATTTCAAGATAAGAGATTCTTGATATATATATATATAGTGTGTTTCAGTATGTATGTGTGCAGGTCTACATTTTTTTAATTTTTTTTTTTTACTTTAAATTCCAATATAATCGTAATTTACACCATCTGAATGATTTACAAAGAAACTTTCATTAAACACTATCAATTTGTCTGAAAGTTATGGAGAAACAAGGCAGTGAGAGACACACTTGTGTAGGTGGGCTCAAATTCCATCAAATCAATCTACGTTTGATAACCGATACTGCAATATTCTGGAAAGTTACGCTAACAAGGTGGTGCTACAAATCATTCAACAGTATTTCCCTGTATGCATTATAATTACTTGCTGTAAAGGCAAATGCTTAACATGTTCAATTGTGTAATTTTTTCAATATCTCGTGTTATAAAAAAATCTATCAATATTATATATTCTTGTTAAAATAAGTAGAATATTATATTAATGCTGATCACTTTTATGTTATTATTGCAGGGATCAATTGTGGCTTTGAAAAGAATAAACAAAACTAGTATCACAATAAACAGACAACTGAAAATGGACATTAAGAGGGTAAGTGCTTTAGATTATGAATAACTATATTGATGTAGACACACGGGCAGACTCAAACACATACACACATACATACATACATACATACATACATACATACATACATACATACATACGTACATGCATACGTACATACATACATACATATATATATATATATATA
>NC_068988.1:67051831-67052508 GCF_001194135.2 Octopus bimaculoides | reverse complement strand
TATATATATATATATATATATATGTATATGTATATAAATGTATAGTTTAGTGTTCCGTCAGGGTAAGATCAACAATAATGTATTCCATACACTGAGAGCTAAATATCAATCTTCCCTAGCGTCAGACTAATACACATGGTTGATGTTCCCTCACTTCTGTTCGGATTTTGCTTTTTGTCTTCTGTAAATTCGATATATATATATATATATGTATGTATGTATGTATGTATGTATGTATGTATGTATGTATGTATGTATATATGTATGTATGTATGCATGTATGTATCTATGCATGTATGTATGTATGAATGTATGTATGTATACACGCTATCCACCATATGTCAGACTACCATATGTCTGGTCGTTTACCCTTCTGGTACAATGTAACCCAGTGCTGTCTGTCGCACGGTCGGGTCGTCGGCGACTAAACCGACTCCCCCAGCAATTCCACTTGTTGAGGAGGGTGTTTATGGACATTCTGCAGGACTAAAAACAAGACCTGTAAAAGAGCGGAAGAATTCCTAAGAGTCGACGGCCATCCAATTATCATATGAACATATGTATATAGTTGGCGGAATTGTGGATGTGTGTACCATGTGCGTGGTTGGTGTGGTGAACTGTGGGTGAGTGTTGTGCGTTTGTATATATATGTATATATAGATATATATATATATATA
>NC_068988.1:67047352-67049818 GCF_001194135.2 Octopus bimaculoides | reverse complement strand
AAACGTATGTACGCATATGAATATGAATACTGTGTGTATTTATATAATGTCTTGTTCTTCGGTAGTAATGCTCAACGTCATGTGCAGCTGTCATTGATTATTCAAATTCATAAATTACAAAAATCGAAATCCTGAAAGTAAAATTTTAAGTGATTTTTTGGTTCTTGAATACTTTATTTATTCTTTGATTTGAAACCATATGTCTGCGATCACCAAAACATATTTTATTATATATATATATAAGATTATAATATACGCAATTACACTATCGCGCCAATATTTCCTGTCACTATTTTCAAACGGCTGTTGTCTTGTTATTGATGTTTAAATCTATAGCCTGTAATAAACAGTATTATATCGTATTAGTAACGGGCAACTGGATTCTCCTTGCTATGACATGTTAAGTCTAAATTTATTGATTAGGTGTTTTCTTTATGCTGGGGAGTCATTTTGTTCGTTTTCTGTTACAATTGAACTGAATTACTCTAATATTCGAAAACCTGTAATCCACACTACGTTACGTATGACATCTCTTAATTAAAAGGAAGTATACCTTTTTTAATAATTCCATCACTGTTGATATATTTGATATCAATGAAATGTTTCTGTTTTGGAACTGGTGTATAAATGAAGTACCGATGAAGTACATATTTATTCTTAGAACATTTCAGCTGAATCAAACACGGAACAACTTCTTCCTTATTACAACGACACTATGTTCATAACACATTCAGCTTATTGGCACACAGGATTCTGGGACACCGATGTTTCGAATATGTTGTGCCTCGTCAGTCAGAAGCACACGGAACATTATGAACTGGTTTTCTTTTTTAATTTCAGCGAACATATTTTTTTTCTAGATCAGTGTATATATCTGCCAACCGAAAAGAAATTGTTACTTGCACGAAGTACAGTGAGATCTGAAACGACGTTTTTCATGGTCACTCTTGTGTACGTCAAAAAGAGAAGCTCCCAACATGTTTTGCGTTTGTATTTTCCGGAAAATACTAACAATAAATATGAATATCATCGTTTCAGAGCTCGCTGTGCACACTACACAGTACAAGTATCTATTTTTTATAAACAAAATCGTAGACAGAAAGCCTAATATTCTTCTACTCAGGCTGTGAGACAGAATTTCACGTTTATATCAGATAATGTCATTGTTCCAGATATTCCAAATGAATCTTTGTAATAAGACGTTGGTTTATGAATTTACTGATATTTTTAGAAACAACTTCTAATATACGATTTAAATGTATTATATCTTACTCATAATAGAAAATACCTATTCAAGATATATTTGTGAATTCATTAACGAATACGGTAGCGATCAAACAAGTATTTCAATGTAATGTGAAGAAATCTGTTACATGACAAAATACAGAATAATTTGATTTGTATAGCACAAATTGAAGGAACAGATCTTTTTGAATAATTCAGTCTGTGCCAGATAAACTACACGTTTTGTTTAGTGGTGCAATTAATGTTTTAGAAGTTTTATGTAAGAAAAGTCTTTGTGATTTACTGACTTTCGATTAGCACAGAAATATTTTTCGTTTTGATCAATGATCTTAGATGTGTGCATGTATGTGTGTGTGTGTGTGTGTGTGTGTGTGTGTGTGTGTGTAAGTATATATGTACGTATGTAATATATGTATTGAGTGCTAAGCAATGATGTGTATGAGTGAAAAACTTGTTACTAGTTCTAATATGTATATTTATTTGTACGTGTGTGTGTGTGCGTGTGTGTGCAAATTTCTTATTTTAATAGCCTCTCTTAATGGCCTCAAAAGTAACAAGTAAAGATTGTGGTGGTGATACTCTATATCTAAAATGAGATCTGTAAGGTGAGATTTAAAAGTTGATGGCATTTGCTAAGGAAGTGAGTATATGTCACTGGTTTCCTTTGAAGGGGAATGGTAATAGACACAAGAGAAGTGGAAATGTTAAATGTTACCCCTTTATGACATTCTTATCTTTAAATGTTCTTATTTATTTTCCTAAAATTCTAGATAACTCAATGGTTAAAGATTGAATGAATATGAGGATTCTTTTCTCTTTATTTTTTATGTCCCTTTAATTTCTGTTGTTGTTTTCTTTTTGTGCATCTTTTTGTATTTCCTTGTTCCGCTTTTTTACCTCAGTATTTCCTAGTTCCTCTTCGTTAGAGGTACGCGTAGAAAAAGTATTTCGGTATGGGGACTAAATGTGGAGAAACTAAACATGATATAACAGTGCCATAACACTGGTCGCTGGAGAATGTGCATATATACAGCTATTGTTGAAACATATGAATGCAATATTGCATACATAAAACGTTCATCAATGAGCAGTTAACAATGATGCATTGAAACAACTGCAGTGATTTGTAACAAAGTGCGTTCAATCTATCTTCTCGTATTAATATCATATCATATCATATATATATATATATATATATATATATATATATATATATATATA
>NC_068988.1:67043350-67047034 GCF_001194135.2 Octopus bimaculoides | reverse complement strand
CATATACATATATATATATGTATGTATATACATGTATATACATACATATATATATATATATATATATATATATATGAAGTTTCAGACTTCATACATGACAATGTGTCACAGAAAAAGTTTTCAACAAGGAAAATAACGACGACAAATCAATGGTACGCAATAAAAGCAAGTGCAATCCTACAAAACGCAGGAAAAAAACTTTGGACAAATTTTGTGACTACGTATCAAACATCTCTTATAGTGAACTACCACAATCTGAACACAAATCCAATACTTATAAAAAGGAATAGGAAATCATCCACGAGTTACAAAACAATTATGACATCAAAATCAAGATAAGGGTAGGACTGTTGTAATTATGGACAATGAACAATGCAAAAACTCTATACAAGATACTACCTACTATGAAACAGTAGTCAACTACGAACACTCAAAAACGATGGTCAGATTAAATACACTCATTTGCCTACATCAAAAGAATCTAACGACAAAGGAATGCTACTGCTTAATAAATTTTGATTGTAAAACCAGCAACCTCTACGGCCTTCCGAAAATCTACAAGGGGAAAATAATTACCGAAGCTTGCAAAAAGTTCACCTCAACCTCCATCACTGTACCGCTTTTATTCCACTAATAAAAGAGTATTTTATGCGCCAACTAGAATCATTAAATATTTTTATTGAAAAAAATCCAATATAATTAAAACTGTTATTAGATTTAATATTCCAATGTTGTAGACCACTGGTACACTGTTTGTCATATACTCTACACAGCCGAAACGAGAAAACAATATTAATATTTATAATAATTATGCATGAGTGCGTGTGTATGTTTGTGTGTCCATTTACATTAGTTTTCACTTGTGCTTTTCAGACCAATGACAAAGCAACGTATAAATGATACAGAATAAGTACGAGTTTGTTTAAATATACGTGTAGAAGTCTGATAAACAGGATGTTTTGTCATTTATAATGAGTATCAGTAGTTGTTAAGAGAAAAGAGAGAGGTGACAGAAAAAGAACGGTTGAGAGACAAAAATTGACGATAAGTTGGCGTATTAAAGAATAGATTCAAGGGTCAGTTGAAATATTCTACTTTTACTCTTTTACCTGTTTCGGTCATTTGACTGCGGCCATGCTGGAGCATCGCCTTTAAAATAAATATATTTTAAGTTTTATTGCGTATATGCAGAGAATATGCAATCAAGGTCGTATGATTTTTCTTTCGCTTATCTGGAACAATTGCATGTTGTAATGAAGAATATTTCGTCTCTCAACTTACATTTCTTCATGCCTAATTTAAGGCTAACTTTTTATTGGTCTATTTTCCGAAGTATGAAGTTTAAAATTCTGTTTGAATTTTCGGTTCTAATAATCTAATTTACATCTCTAACAATATTAGGGGAAAATACAACGACAGCATTAAATTCATTATGTCATACTAAATTTTCATCATAAGTTAAGAAATCTGTCTTTTCATTTCTGTCTTGTTTCGTAGAAAATTTGTTTAAAATTTGCATGAGCAAGCAACGTTTGCCACTGTCTCTTTCATGATAACTTGATATGTCTATACTTATAATTAAATGAACTAAAGAGATTTTAAATTTTGTTCTAGACAAGAAACTTTTTGTTTGCCTTATTATCTTGTCTGCAGTTTCATATATTTAGACTGATCCACTTGATATTAAATTTAAGAACTGCTGTCTCTCCACTCCTTTACGACTATTATTTGTGCGTGTGAGTGTGTGTGTGTGTGTGTGTGTGTGTGTGTGTGTGTGTGTGTGTGTGTGTGTGTGTGTGTGTGTGTGTGGTGTGTATGTGTCTGTGTCTGTGTTTCTGTGTGTCTGTGTCTGTGTGTGTTTGTGTGTCTGTGTGATTTATTTCTGATATATTTGTATAAAAACAAATAACATACAAATCTACAACAATCGATGTGTCTCGGTCTGGATTTCTTGTCGTAGTTAACGGAATTTAACAATGCTTATTGCTCATATTATCCTGGACATGAAACGAACCGTGATGTCATCATTTTTCGTCCATGCTTACAACACATTAAAGATCTTTATGGATATTTTGCCTATCAATAAAGCTACACATTTGTAGAAATAAACCACTAGATTAGATTGATCTCAGTACGAGACTAATATTTATTGATTTATTTATTTTATTGTCTTTATTTTATTGTCTCGGTGGGATTTGAACTTTGAACATAAAGTTTCGAAGCTAATTACTGCGAGAATGTAACGAAATATTTATCCCAGCAATTATGAAAAACATTGATATATTCTAAACATGAAATAAAATACGACATAGGAATGTTTAAAATGTAGCAAAAATATCAAGAGAAGTACTGACAATGTTAGTTAGTATGACAGACGCTGATGCGCCAAATCCTTCTCGCTACAGAATACAAAATTATCTAAATTCGTGAACTTCGGTAACGTTAAGTTAATGTTAATATAACCGATATGATGTACTCAAAAATGGAGTTAGAAATGAATTGCGTTGAGGAAAGGTAACATTATCTGAATCACTGATATTCATGATTGCGTCTAATAGGAAACACTATTCAGAACATATCTGGATATAACTAGATCCCAGAGTGAACTAAAGTATGCCTTGCTTAGCAATGTCGTGATGGAAAAATCATTGAGTAAAACTCAACTGAATGACGAATGCACAAAGGTCTCAATAAAACTGCTCAGAATTCAATGACGTTGCTCTCTGCATTCAATATTCGTTACACCTGCTTTTCTTTGAATTTTTAACAATATTATTAATTATTAAACAATATCTTACCAGTAATTCTTAGTACGTGCAAAGAAAACCTAAGGATGTAATTTCTAGAAATTATGATAAATTTTTCTTTTAGCAAATTTTAAAATAACTACGGGATCGTGCAGCCTTCTGCGTATTATACCTGAAACAAATAATGGATAATCTTGCATAATAAACACATTTAATTGTGGCTTGCTTCTGTAACAAATAAAAACATGGCGTGTTCTTTGCTGGAATTCCTTTACTTAAAACCAATCCGACCAAATATGCAAAGGCCGCTTGATGCCGAACAATATCAAAAATACCAATAACTAACGTAAATTAATTACTAATATTAAATGTGAGATAAGATGGCTAACTGGTAAAATCGTTAGTACGCTGGGAAAAAACGCTTAGCGGCATTTCGTCCGTCTTTATATTCTGAGTTTAAATTCCGCCAAGGTCGACTTTGCTTTCATTCTTTCATGGTCGATAAAGTAACAATTGAGTTCTGGGTTTCGATATAATCGACTTCTTTTTTGCCAATTAAAATTACTAGCCTTATGTCAAAATTTAAAAACCAATATAAAGTGTAATAGTTATTACTTCTTTTATTTAACAATGAAGTCAAACGATTATGCATACTCTTTACTCTCTTGTACTTGGTTCAGTCATTTGACTGCGGCCATGCTGGAGCACCGCATTTAGTCGAACAAATCGACCCCTGGACTTATTCTATTGGTCTCTTTTGCCGAACCGCTAGATTATGGGGACGTAAACACACCACCATCGGTTGTCAAACGATGTTGGGGGGACAAATACAGACACACAAACATACACACACACACACACACACACACATATACACACACACACACACACACACATATATATATATATATATATATATATATATATATATATATAT
>NC_068988.1:67040327-67043049 GCF_001194135.2 Octopus bimaculoides | reverse complement strand
AAGGTGCCACGCAGTGGGACTGAACCCGGAACCATGTGGCTGGTAAGCAAGCTACTTACCACACAGCCACTCCTACGCATACAAGATATTTTTACATTTTCTACATAACAAGAACAGCTACAAGGACTACTACTACTACTACTACTACTACTACCACCACCACTACTACTACTACTACTATTATTATTACTACTACTACCACTAGTACTACTACTACTACCACTACTACTACTACTACTACTACCACCACCACCACTACTACTATTACTACTACTACTACTACTACTACTACTACTACTACTACTACTACTACTGAAACTAATGTTACAACTGCTACTTCTAATACTGCCACAATAGCTATTGCTAATGCTATCATCTAAAATACTAAATTCATGTGTATCCCACACTCGTTTCTATATTTCCCTGTCATTACACACCACACACCGTCATTGTATAGATCGATAAATATGCCACCAATGTTGTTTCCTCATTCATATATATGTGTGTATTTGTGTGTGTGTTGTGTGTATGTATATGCATATATGTGTGTGTGCGCGTGGAAATTGTGGGGTATTATTGAGAATGATGTGTTTAATTACCCACAGGAGTTGAATACGTATAAATGTAAGACATCTCCCATTAACAATTCATCGAACCAAGAATTAAAATAAATTTCTCAGTTTTTTCTTTTAATATGTAACTATTCAGCAGTAAATATTTTCTAGTATTTGACAGTATTCTCCAGTATTTTTATCTCTTATATAAAACATAACATTTAGAAGTATACTTTGGAGAGCTGAAATATGCAGATATGTTTCATGCGGCACAGATTGCATTATAACCCAATCTATGTATTTGATAGAGCGATAGATAGATAGATAGATAGATAGATAGATAGATAGATAGATAGATAGATAGATAGATAGATAGATAGATGTACATAAGTACATATGGGTATGTGTACCTATCTGTGAATGTGCATGTGTATTTATCAGTATAAATGTCCTATCAATAACATTTGTCTTTCAATTTGACTACAAGCAGAAGGGTTGTTGCCTTCCTGACAGTTTTTATGTCTTTTCGCTATTCATTCTTCTCCCTTCAATTGTTCTGTCGTTTTATGAAAAAACTATGGCAAAAACGTTAAGGTACTTCTAATTATATTTCTCAATACTGGAAACCAATAACGACATATATTTTGCTTTGCATAGTATTTTTCTTTGACGCTATTATTTCATGTTATATTTCTTATTTCACCTTTCTCTTTCTATCTGTTTCTCTCTCTCTCTCTCTCTCTCTATTTATTTATCTCTCTCTCTCTCTCTCTCTCTCTCTCTCTCTTTCTATCTCTCCTTCTCTCCCTTTTTATTTCTTTCTCTCTCTCATTCCTTTGTCCTCTCTCTCCTTCTTTCTCTGTACAAATATGGGGCGAAACATTCCTCTAATATCACCTACTTATTATCTTATCAAATGCTTGCTTGTAAAGTTTGCATTTCTTATTTGTGTTCTGTCCACTCCTTGTTCTACAATATTTTTAGAGGCTTCCTGCCTTAGCTATTGAACACTGCTAAGCATTGTAGTTATTTCAGTAGGTAATTCAAACTACATTACAATATTTAGTTGATGAGGCGGAGATTTATTTTATATCGTATTTTGTTTACACTGTTCTTATCTATTTACTATCTTCTTAACTAATGTCTAATTGTTGTTGTATTTCCCTACTTTCTTAATAAACTCGTATCACAATGTATTCCTTTATTCCTTTCTCCCACAAACCTTGTATATATATAAATATATTTTTCTTCCCCTTACTCAGCTTTTCTGTTCTATTTTTCATACATGATGTCTTTTTGTTATTTTCTAGTGCACAATTTTTCCTTATATATTTGTGTATTTGTATGTAAGCTCGCACGTACACAAACAGAATCGTACATTTAACTTCACATAGCAATCCCAGTATCTTGTTATTAATGTCTTCATTTATTAATTGTAGCGCAGTCCTAAAATTCAAGTCTGAGGGTTCGTTTATTAAATTGAACTTTCTCACTTGAAATTTTGGCCTTCTCTATCAACATGCAGCACACATCAAAGTTTAATTCTATATTCTCGAGATGTCTTTTCTGTGGAATATATTCAATAGAGTAAAATTGATCTTCTTCCTAAAGACACATTTTGAACTGGCAATATAGTGCAAATTGTAAAACTAAAAGTCGGCAATAAACGTATTTACATTTTTATTTTAGTTATTTTATTGGTTTCAATTATTGGAATGAAGCCATGCTAGGCCTCTGAGTTGAAATGCTTTATCTCATATCGATCCAGAAATTAGCAGGTAGTTCATTTTACCGATTTTCGTTTAAAAAATTATCGATTTAACATATTGAGTCATGAGTCGTATAGGGTCTTACTTTCTCTCTGGTGATTGTAAATACCAGCAATTATTTTTAAAAAAAACCTTTACGTATCCACATAATCCATATAGTGCTTTACCTCCGTTTTGAAATCATTGTGTGTGTATATATATATATATATATATATATATACTTTATTTAAAAGCAGCAGAAATATAGCAAAAGACTGTTACTCTGAGTTTCACGTTCCTGTTTGTCCGATGAACGGGAACGTGAAACTCAGAGTAACAGTCTTTTGCTATATTTCTGCTGCTTTTAAATAAAGCATATTACTCTACCTCTGGTATTTGAGTACTCTTTTTCCCACCTTG
>NC_068988.1:67039078-67039930 GCF_001194135.2 Octopus bimaculoides | reverse complement strand
ATATATATATATATATATATATATATATATATACACACACACATATATGCATACATGGGTACAGGACGTCACCAACTGTGTATACAACACGAAGTACGAAAACAAACGAGTCAAATATGCAAACAAGGAGAGTCGTTAGACCAGAATGAGAAGAAAATAGTGAACGTCGGGAGAAAGATTTTCTGTGAAAAGAGAATAGATAGAAGAAAGCGAAAGAAAACGTCCAGTCCTTAGAATGTCGTGCAGGAAAAGAAAGATGGACGATGGTCACGCGTGAGCAGCGAGAGAGAAAAAGAGAAAGAGAGAGGGACAGAGACAGATAGAAGACGGTGAAGGGAGAAAAAGGTAACTAGAGAAGGATGGAGGAGAAAACAGTATAGAGTAGAGTTGCATCAAAAAGGTTAAGATAAACCTACTTGGAAATGGATGCTTAGCATTCAAATAAATAATAATATAATATATATATATATATATATATAAGATACGCAAACACGGAGAACGACCCTTTATCAGTTGTCGCATGTCTATCTACTCCTCATTTCGAGCATTCAACAATAATATGAGTCTTCAAAGACAGATTCTCCCATAAATTTTTAAATAAAATTTGGGATTTATGGAAAGTCAAAGTTGGGAACAAAAACAGGATAGTGGAGACATACAAGGAAACCGAACAAAAACAAATATGGAGGGTCGTTAGACCAGAACGAGGGTAAGATAGTGAACGCTGGGAGAAATTTTTTTTTTTTTGAAAAGATAGAAGATAGAAAAGAGAGAAAGAAAATGTCCAGTTCTTAGAGCGTCGTGCAGGAAAAGAAAGATGGTGACTTGAGGAAAAGAATGATGGATGATGGT
>NC_068988.1:67037126-67038698 GCF_001194135.2 Octopus bimaculoides | reverse complement strand
TGTGTGTGTGTGTGTGTGTGTATACTCACACACATGTACACGCACGTTGGATTTTACTAAGTAAGGGAATGGTTCACGTTCTTCTATCTATTTTTGCGTGCTGTTAATGTCATTGTTGCCCACAGGAGACAAAGGTTGACTCTCCGGTGCTAGACAACAAAAATTGAGAACTTTTCTATCGTTTGCTTAGCAAATTCCAAACTTTATATATTTGTATATAAATAAGTAATGAATCACTTTTGACATAGTTTTCTGTCACTATTAATATATATAACGTTCACCCTGCTTGGATTCAGCAACCGGCTGACATGACCACCTACCGAAACGATCACAGAACTCAACTTCGATAACATATCACAGCTTATGTACATGAAAAAATAAATAACAGATTGATTTAAAGAAATAGATATCATGGTTACTGAGAAAGTTAGCCAAATCAATTCCAAATAAGGGCAGAATATTTTTAATATATTGAATAACAATACAAAGTTCATATTTTCTAATTTCAACAACGAATAAAGGAAAATTGGAAGCGCAGATGAACAGAAAATCTGTACTATTGTTTGTTTAAAAAGATGAGTCTCTCTATATTGTTTATGTATTATGTTTATGTATAATTTACTGCAGCAAAATTGACCGAATAATATTACATTGTTTGGTCATCTCAATATGTATACGGAGAATAGTAGTATAAACGTTAGTTATGAGTGTATCTGTATGTGTGTATGTAGAAAACTGTGTGCGTGCGTGTGGTTGTGAGTGCGTGCGAGAGAGCGAGAAGGCGATCGATAGAATGTACTTTAAGGAGAATATTTTTTTCCTCAAACTTCGAAAGCCATCAACGTTTTGCAAACATAACCAAAACGCAATATGTATGCTAGGAGAATGTGAGATATAGAGAGAAAAAAGATCATTGCGTGCGAATTAATGCATAAGTATCCTGTGTGCATTTAGGGTGAGATACATACATACAAACACACACACACACACACACACACATATATATATATATATATATATATATATATATATATATATATATGTAAATACACACACACTCGTGTGTGCGTGTGTATGTGTATGTGTGTGTTTGTGTGTGTGTATGCGTGTCGTTTAATGAATACAGTTTTAAAATATGAGCTGCGAATAGTCTCATGTCATGGAGACACGGTAATCAACAAATTAATATATCGTGCCTCGAAACAAACTTTCAAGCTCAATGAACACCGTTAGTCCAATTCGGAAACTAAGACGCTGGTACATGAGAAAGGATGAGAAAAGCGTGAAGGCTGGTGAAAAACAAAACAGAGAAAAGAACACGGATCGAGAAGACAAAGGATGGATCAAAACAGAAAAAGAAACAAAACAAGATTTAACTTTCCTTTGTGCAACGAGCCTGTAGGACTGCTTTGAGAGTGCTTGGAGATACAAGTCTACTGAAATACCGTTTCCTCACGTCATGAAAAGATTAGTAGCTCCTTTTGATAATACCGTGTACATATCTGTCACTGAATGGTGTACTTATTTATTGAACATATATATATATATATATAAACGATAAGATCGATATTT
>NC_068988.1:67034656-67036718 GCF_001194135.2 Octopus bimaculoides | reverse complement strand
TGTGTGTGTGTGTGTGTGTGTGTGTGTGTGTGTGTGTGTGTGTGTATATATATATATATATATATATATAGGTATAAATGTGTGTGGAATGTGTGTGTGACTCTGTGTCTGTGTTTTGCCCAAAGAGTCATTGACAACTGTTATTGGTGTGTTTACGTCACATAGAAGAGGGCGATAGCATAAGTACCAGGCTTGAAAACTGAGTGTTTGTTTCATTCGTTCGACTAGCATTCTTCAAGGCGATGGCCCTGCATGATCGCAAGCTAGTGAATTTAATCCCGTTTGATATCAAAGCTACTCTGTATGTATATGTTTGTAAGTATTATAGTTTTATGCGAGGCATGACGGTAACTTTCGGAATACTTACCTTCGTTGGAGAGCTTAACGAAGGTTAGCAAACCGACACTTGGAAGTCAGTCTCCCCTATTCTTGTAAAAGTATAATATACATGCACACTACAAGAAAGTATTGAGTAATTCTTAAGTTTAATGTGAAATTATCTTCATCATAACTTGACATATATTACAGCAAACACGTGTGTGATGTGTGTGTATGTATATATGTATATATGTATGTATGTATGTTTGTATGTATGTATGTATGTATATACATACCTGTATGTATGCATCTATGAATAATGAACGTATATGTATATATTTATATATATATGTGTGTGTGTGTATGTGTGTGTGTGTGTGTGTGTGTGTGTGTGCGTGTGTGTGTGTGTGTGTCTGTGTGTGTGTGTGTGTAGATAGGTAGGTAGGTAGAGGTAGGTAGGTAGGTAGGTAGGTAGCCAGCTGGCTAGCTAGCTAATTAGCTAGGTAGATAGGTAAGCAGTCTGGTATCCAGCTAGCTAGCTCGCTAGCTAAGTATATGTGCGTGAGAGTATGTATGAAATATATATATGCATTATATATATTATTATATATATATATATGCATTAAAATGTAAGGTACATTTTGTATATATATATATATATATATATTCAAAATGTACCTTACATCATCACAGTTTTCAAGTTAAACTTGTAAAAATAGTTTACGCAATTTCACCGTTTCGAACATAAACTAAGGAGTAGACTTCAATTATTTCACTTTTGTTGCGGTTATTGTGTAACGTTATTGACCATAACGGATCATAACTTATTTTCTTTACTCTCTAGAAATACAATAGATTCCACTATTTTTGTACATTCCATCATCGCTCATAAATCCACACATTTTTTCTGCAATAAAATTCATTTACATTTTTTATGTTTATTTACGTTTTAGATAATGACAGTAATTACACTTACATCTCAATATATTTCCTCATATACAGTTAAATTGTCTATTTGAGTAGATGAATTATATACCGGAAAATTATTATATTTTTTATAGTAAATATCTCATGGTAAACATTATTAAGTTTTACATGCATACCTATATACACATACATTTAAGAATATAAATTCTATATATTTTTACTGCTTTCTCTCACATATATTTACATTGGTTAAGTGAAACGTATTTTTTAAGTGTTTTCTTAAGTTATTTATTCTCTTTTTATTTCAATGTCTGCATAAAAATCGTTAACAAACAATAATACTCAGACATTACTATTATATATTAAGCTATCCCTTTCGTCTAAAGTACTTTTCTTTGAGAAATTATGACTTACAATTGTATAGAAAGCGATCGATAATCCCACTCGTAATTTACCAATTTTTATTCATCAACTTCAGGTGCTCTAATATATTTAGCTGGAAACTATTTATGCAGAATATTTATTCTTGCTATATTGGAATTTGAATCTAAAATATTCACAAAGTGTAGAGGGAGAGAGTATAAACGTCTATATGCTGTCATGAGCAGAGAGAAACAAAATTTGTTTGGAGAACTCAGTAAATTATCGTCGGTGCCGCGTTTCATCTGTTAGCGCCAGAATAAAAACAATGTCGCAATAGCCACCACTATTATACATGCATACATACATACTTATACACACGCACGTATCTAGCCGCACATACATGTATATATATATATATATATATATATATATATATATATATATATATATATAT
>NC_068988.1:67031820-67034421 GCF_001194135.2 Octopus bimaculoides | reverse complement strand
TATATATAGATCGGTTCTAGAGAAATCGAGGAACTCTGTATTTATGTACCATGTAGCATATGTATATATTGCACACAGACACAGACATACACGCACACGAGCACAATCCGATGCGTACATATGTATGTATATATTGCACCGTGTGTGTGCAAATAGTCGTGCGACTGCCACTGGTAAGTGTAGAGCTCCGCATGAATTAGTATCCTAGATAGATACGTTTTTTTAGCCACACAGAGCTGAACACAGAAGGAGATATATATATATATATATATATAAATTTAAGGAATGGAGTAAACGCATGTTACAACTACATACTTTATTCCGACATATGTTTCGAAGAATTACAATTTATGCGATCCATAGGAATCGTCGATGTAAAAATGTAAACTTCTCCTCAGGGAATGTATGGGAACCATCTTAAACGTAAGACATTGTAACCGAGTTATTTTGTGATCTTTGCTACCTTGGTTTCTATTAACCCATTTATTCTATCCGAATTATTATTTATTAGGATAAAATAAATACATATAATTAAATATATATATATATATAGATAGATAGATAGATAGATAGATAGATAGATAGATAGATAGATAGATAGATAGATAGATACCTGCTGAGCACCGGGTGGTTTAATCGACAAGAACTTTCCCCAATATTTCAGTTCTTCTATCTATAGTAAAAAGGATATATACACAATGTATGGGGGTTATTTCATAGGTGATCCAAACGATTATGTACGCTTGGTAAGTGCTATAAGGGACTACTGAGGTTCCAAAGTTATAGCTGAGACCTTAATTATGGAGCTATTGCAGATTTTCGATGCAGCGGATATATATAAATGTTAAACAGAACAGCAAGCATTAAGGCAGGACAAACATTTCAAGTCATATAGAATATTATTATGAGGAGAAATTCAAAATCTTACAGCTATTTCTGGGATATCTCCGAGTATGAAATAATCCGTCATCAGAGGGGAAAATAAAGAAGATAAGAATGGTATATATTGATAAGATGATGACATAGAGGAAGGGGGTAAAAGAATAAGGAGATGGAAATAGAAAAGAAAACAAAGCATAAAAGTTCATAGTTCAACTTTCCGAAGTTATAGAAACCAGAGTCCGTAAGTGCAATCCTGCGCAAATCCATGAGCGTAAGTCCTTCGGTGTAATCCTGCGTATATCCATGTGGGTTAAAATCCTGATATGGTAGACATCCCAAGAAATAGGACGCAAACATATCAACGGATATACGCAGGATTACACCTAAGGAGTTACGCTCATGGATCTACACCATCAAGCAATTGTCCTACATTGTCGTATTTCACCTCACTACAACACACAACAAACGCACACATCGCAAACGAATATCTATCAATAAGCATTAAACAGTCTTGTAAAACTAAATCACATCAGAAATTGTCAGAGAACATACTCACAAGCATAACAAATAGTTAGCATTATATATATATATATACAACAGTACTTAGGAACGTACTTACACATGTACACTGACACACACACACATTTACACGTATATGAAACGTATACATTCATGTGTATTTTTGTGTACATGTATGTACATGTACACATATATATATATATATATATATATGTAAGTGTGTGTGTCTGTATACATACATATATATAAATATGTGTATGTATGTGTGTATGTATGTGTGCATGTATGTATTTATATTTACATATAGAAAAGCGCATATGTATATATATATATGTGTGTGTGTGTGTGTGTGTGTGTGTGTGTGTGTGTGTGTGTGTGTGTGTGCGTGTGTGGAGAAATTATTGATAAAGAGGAATCTTACAAATGTGTGTTTGTGTGTGTATGTGTAAGAAAATCAGATGACAAAGGAATAAACGATTATTTTAGGAAATTCATTAGCCTATAGCATTTTCAGCTATAGCATCGCCTTATAGCTTCATCGGAGCCTCAGCAATGAAGTGCAATTTATTTGGTAAAAGAATTATATTAATGTTTGTGTGGTGGGTGTGTGTCTGTGTGTTTCAGCGTGTGTGTGTGTGTGTTTGAGTGTGCATGTGTGTGTTTTTTGTCTGTGTCTGTCTGTTTTTGTGTCTGTCTTTATCTCGCTATAACACCCTGAAAACGAACCCTCGACATAGTGGTTTGCAACAAGTGACCAATAAAATAAGTACAGGTGTCGATTTGTTCGACTAAAAAAAAGCTTCAAAGCAGTGCTCCACCATGGCCGCTGCCAAATGACTGAAATAGGTAAAAGAATAAAATGATATGTATATATATATATATATATAGTTTTAGGGAAAATAACCAAGTTTCAAGAACTCATCGATGAAAATCCACTATCACATATAGAAAAATTAACAATTAAAAGCACAATAAATGAGTATAATATAAATCAAAGTAAATATCATAAGATAAATATAATAAAATGATTACACGTGTTTCAATTATAATGGAGGAAGGGAAGATTATTGAATGGTTATTATTTTGATATTTTTAATAATTTTTCTATCTTTATAAAATAAGTATTTCATATTAATTCATTTGGTACTTATTGTTGGTTGAGATATATATATATCTAATTATTGTTCTACTTAAGATCTG
>NC_068988.1:67027778-67030322 GCF_001194135.2 Octopus bimaculoides | reverse complement strand
TATATAAATTAAAACAGTAGGGTAAAAAATTGGATATTAATTAATCTCAACCAGGGAACAAGCACATTGAATGAATCAAGGAGATTCAGAAAAAATATTTTCACTTGTCTTGCCTGCATACGTTTTGCTGCTTCGCTAAATTTTTCTTTGAGAACAATTCGGTCTTAGTAGACGCATTATATGTGATCTTCTTCTAGCGCATTAACAGTCCACTAAATGGTCTCCTTCATATATATATATATATATATATATAGGTTTGGTTTAAAATGCAGGAGAAATGGAAATTAATACATTATGTAAATTATTTGCTAGCGATCAACAGTTTCGTACTAAATCACTTAACTCCCAGCTCTGGTGTTACTATAGTTCCTACGGCAAGAAAGTATATAAATTTTAAAGTGCGACGAGAACGTAGGGGCTTGTGGTATGAATTTGAATTAGTAAGTTGGCACGAGGTGCACTGAATGTGTACATGAGGATTTTTCTATTTAATTTTATTTCGTGCTTTGCTTAATAACGTGTTGCAAATGTCTTGTAAATGCACAGTCAACCTATGGGAGAATGTATTTATGAGAACGATATAATTCTTGAAACCTGAACTTTACAATTATCATGTTTATATTGACATTTTTCTATTACATTAGTTATTTTAACTCCGTTCTGTGAATAGGAAGTTTGTGAGTTTGTGCTGAAGAGAAGGTTTTTCATTTTGGTAGAATTATCTAACAAATATATATTCCTCTTGTGACGTGCCACAATGTGAACATAAACATGCCATTATAATCAATGCCTTATTTTCATGATGATGTCGATGGGGTCTTATAAAATTTGTAGTCCAAAAGGATTTCAGGACATTATTCTTCCAAAATGAAAGTAAAGAAATTAAGTCGTATTAAAAGCCCTAATAAAGCTATCAAATTTGGATATACTCATAGTATACTTGACATATTTATTTACCCAAATATAGCTCTATGTGTGGGTGTGGTCGAATGTACATTTATAATTACAATTTATGAGTATATTGTTTTTCTTTATCAGAGTACATATACAGAATTGTATAACATAAAATCTCGCGAAATTCCTACATTACTTGTTAATATACACTTACCTATTACCGATCAAATTATCGATCTTGTTTCCATACAGGCTTGCCGAAGATCCTTTCAGTAAACGACCTCCTACCTCGGCACCACCTGACTCAAACGAAGGAGTTCGACTTTAAGTTTCAGTTTCTTTGAGCACTGTCCTGTGACTATTCTATGCTACAATATCTCTTACATAGAGAAATTATGTGTGTGTGCGTATGTGTGCGTGTGTGTGCGTATGTGTGCGTGTGTGTGTGCGTATGTGTGCGTGTGTGTGCGTATGTGTGCGTGTGTGTGTGCGTATGTGTGCGTGTGTGTGTGAGAGTGTGTGAGTGTGTATGTACGTGCACGTATTTATAAATAGATAGACAAACAGACAGACAGACAGATAGATAGATAGACAGATAGATAGATAGATAGATTGATAGATATTTTAGATAGATAGATAGATAGATAGATAGATAAATAACTGTGTGTGTGTGTGTGTGTGTGTGTGTGTGATGTAAGCAACCTGAAATACTATTTCAAATAAAAGCTACAGTTTATTACTAAAGAGCTTAATACAAAGACAGTAAAGTGAAGAATGTTTTTTAATAGTAAAATCATAAGCTTATGTCGTAATTTTGTTACTACTAAAGCTTAATCATCTAAAATATTAATATCAACAGATTTTAATTGACATTTGGAAAAATATCGAGATAAGTTTTACGCTAGAAACAATGAATGTCTTCATAGATGCCGAAACACACAGATGAGCATTGTCAATTTATAATCTTAGTATGGATAATTTGATAAAATGCTACTTTGTAGGGACTGACCGAAAGTTAAAGAACATTAATGATAATAGTGCCACTGAACATTTTACAACGTTAATAGAAGACAAATCTGCGCGGCTGAGGAGATCATTTCTCAACCTCTTTGTTTCGTGTTCAATCCTGCTGCACAGCATTTTCTCTATTACCTGTCATAATTTCGGATCAACTAAAGACATATGAGAAAAAAATTTGTTGAAATATGTGAAGACTTGGTAAAAAGACGATTCTTTTTAGTCTAAGGTGATAGGTTTAATCCGGCAAGAGACTTAATACTACAACGTAGCCCTAGGTGTCCATTTAGTTACAAGTATTTTCCAGTCTTACCAGTTTTTGAAACCCTGGGCATCATGGCTTCTCCCTTCTTCGCTTAAGTAAACCTTTTAAAAGAAAGAAAGCGGCTAGAGCAATTTCACGAAGTTGGTGAGCTTTATTTATCTATCTATCACGGGTAAATCTGTGCTTGAGTATTGCTGTCATAAATTATGTTTTAGAAAGCTCGCAATGCTAGAGTAATTTCATTCGCAAAAATCAGTATATTGTTCCGACATATCTGGCAAAATAATGAATATATTCGTTCAACAAAAACTTTGTTGAACTAACGCAGTTACTTACATATTTATTTATTTATCTATATCTATATATAT
>NC_068988.1:67019541-67027768 GCF_001194135.2 Octopus bimaculoides | reverse complement strand
TATCGAGAGTAAACAACGGAATATATTGCCGTCTCTGTGTTTAAGTGAATTGTCGCAAAAAGAACTAAACTCTATAAATAGAATCTAGACGATAGAATATTTCTTAGTTGTTTATGGAGTTCGCATTATGACTGTCATTAACAGAAAAATGGACTGCTGGCTTGTTTTTATATGTTTGTTCTGTTCTTTTGTATGTTGTTCTTAGATTATTTTCGATTTTGATATCAGAAAATTGTAGACAGTTTAAAATCTAGAAAATACTTTTGAAGCATGATTTTTAAACTTCAAACACGTAATTGTCAGTTCCGAAAATCATAAAAATGCAAATTAGCGATAACATATCCGTCAGAATAAATGGGGACTATGGTAAAAGATTTGGAAAAGCTTCAGGAAAAGAGAAAACTGATGTATCTGTACATGTGGGTTAATATATGAGTATGTGTGTACAGATATATGTGTGTGTGTGTGCATTTATGTGTATGTGTATAGTTGTGCATATGTATGCATGTATAGGTTTAATAACACTAGATTTTGACTTTACAGTGTGCCTATTAAAGCATATAGAAATGTCTGTTTGACTCAAAGAACTGTCGACAACAAAGATTTGCATCAACTTAAATGGATTTTCTTTGTCAAATTTATAAAATTTACCATTTTTCTTTCGCAGCTACAATGCAGATTTATAAAGGCGTTTGGTGCACCAAATTTATAACTATGACATTCTTTTCTTATTCTGCATTTCCATGCATCAGTGTACAAATTTGCGGATTAGAGATTTACAACGTTTTAGTTGTTTTAAAACGTGATTGATCAGATAGCATACATTGATCAAAAAAGCATTAGCAGATCGATGCCACAACTATGGTAATATACTGAAAATATTTCAATTTACATGAAAGACAGTAGAACAGATTGTAGAAATTGAAAACGGAATCGCAATAGCATGCCAAATATAACCTTAGAATTAATCCCATATTCAATGTGTAGTTTCCTACATGGATTCCTGCCGCCAACAACAGGTAAAATGCACAAAACAGATCGAGTTCCTGTATATGATGTGGTAACTTAACTAAGACATTCGATACTGGAGATAAATTCAATCTAGATACGATTGTTTAAGAAATTTATATCTATGGTAAAGGCCCATCATGTAGACTCATTGGACGTATTTTGTAATAAGCACTGTAAAGGTAACAACAATATATTGATACCAACACTGTTCTCAACTTCTCTTGTAATAATGCTAGAAGTCTCTCACGACCTTGAGAAAGTACCTCCATACTGCAGAACTCTTCAGCATTCCCAATTCTAGAGCAAAAATGAGAATCCTGGAGATCCTTCTAGATCTATTGGGTACAGGTTACAACTTGTTAGTCACTCATGTGCCACTTCGTATACAGAGGATTTTGAATATATTCTAGACGCTATCTAAAACACTGGCCTGAAGAGTTTAACATCAAAACGGCACAAGAGGTTTTCCATTCAAGTTCTATATCAACACATTAAGAAGGCATCATATTTGAAACCGTCAATATGAAAACTGTACAAGTGTATGTATTTGGCTAGGCACTATCGACAGACAGGTGTGTTGACAGTAAGTTATAGAAGTGATAGCAAAAGCAATCAAGCCGTCAGGTGGACAGAGTCATCGCTATCTAATAACCGCCAATGATTTTGGAACATGACACTGCGTAAGCATCTGGTGTCGAAGGTTCATGACATGAAGATGAATCGTCAGTGCTGCACTTGGAGAATCACAAGGAGCGACCCAATTACCAATTGTGAGTAAATATGGCGAGTAGAACTGTCAAGAATTAAAACACTTCATTAAGAAAGCTCTACATAAGAAAGAACATGCTACCTGAAAGACTGCCTGAGCAGTAACTGACAATTCATTGACAGGCAAACCTCACCTTCGATAAATGCATATCAACGAGAGAAATCTGTAAAACTGAAATAAAGCGGTAATGCCATTGGTCATTCAACTAAAGGATACCTGGAGGGTTGGTGATTAAATAACTATAAAGGCAGTTACATAGATGTGATTGACTATATTAGAGAGCGCAAAAGAGCAAGATGGTTGTTGCTGTTGTTGTTGTTGTTGTTGTTGTTGTTGTTGTTGTTGTTGTTGTTGTTAGCCTGTGGTTCACTTTGATTGACCTGACCTTTTGTGTCGACAAAGGAGTTGCACCCTCTATCACTCCATACCTGTATATAGCAAGTACAACGGTATCATCTGCGTCTTTTCCTTTAAAATATTTTAAGGGTGTAATCCGAGGGAATTTAGCTGTTATCCTTAGCAGCTTTTGTTAGCTCTGATTCACTGGTTGGAATAGTCTGTGCTGGCTCTGAGAGTTAAGTAAATACTTTGAAACACAGAATCAAAGTTGGCGCGATCAAAATATTATACAAGAACTGATGTTATAAAACACATTCTTTTCCCGATTGAATTATGTAATAATTTGCAGTGCTTTTGCGTGTTGTTGTTTGAAAATTTCGATTCGATAGAAAGTTGGAATGGTATAAAATGTTTTGGCAAGTCCTCACTATAGGCGAATTTTGAAGTATTCTTTAGATGATAGCAGCTATAATATTTATTGAAATTTAATTAGAATAGAAGTGTTTGTATAATGTTTGCACCATTTCATGTACTTTGAAGAGTTCTAAAAATATTTGAATAATATAGAAATTTATAGTGTATAGTTTTCTATAATTTTTTTTGTTGGTATTCCTTTAGTGTCAACACTTAACTTTCATCCCTCTATGTTGCAAATAAACAAAAAAAAATAACACCTAGCTTTATTCATTTGATTATCAACACAAATACATAATCACATACACGCACACGCACGCGCGCACACACACACATACACACACACACACACACACACACATACACACACACACCAGACTTCTTTGAAGCACTGACTTTGTGCCAAATCAAAATCAATTATTTCTCCATCATTTACCAAACTCCGTAGAATTCGATGCAAATTTCTGGTAAACAAAATTGTAGTAAATTCCATTCTGATGTTTATCTTGTTCTTATAAACTGCTACTTTTTTTATGGAAAATGGAAATGACTTACTCAGAAGGAAGAGTAACACCCAAGATATTTGTAAGACCCTCCGAAACTAGAAAAAGGAAGATATTTATTTCCAAACCAGGCACTTGGTCCAAATTCTTGCAGTAGATTAGACTCCTAAAGACACCTATGGATCAAGTGAGGGTGTTAAAACCGGTGATGGTTGAAGCCGTTCTCCTAGGAAAGGGATCGATCCCTCCGACGAATCTCCACCTAGTTACTGTCCACCAAATTTCACTTACAAAGCTTTAGACAACCCAAGTCTATAACAGTCACTTACCGAACTGTCGCACAGTGAGATCAAATCTTTAACTACGAAATAACAAAGAGAACTTCGTAACCACTCCGCTATTCTTGTAACCAACGTTGTTCGTATCCTTGAAATGTCTCGGTATATGACGCATCCTAACATTTTCAGAAAATCCATGCCAAATCATAACAATTTACCTGAAAGTACCTTTTTATGACTTTTATCATCTGTTTCATTCCACATAGCAACTTTTCTCGACTAATTTTTCAAATGTACAATATATTGAAGATTCACGTCATGTTTATTCATTTTTAACTAATCTAATCTATTCCAAATTCTATGTATTTTGAAAGCAAGTTAAGAGTACTTCTCTGAAGAAAATCGCTGATCCAAACATATGAATATAAAGCAAACTTTAGAGTTGATTTTTATTTTCATAAAGAAGTTGCTTAACAATAAAGTTATGCATGGCATGACTAGTAGCAAATGTAGCAGTATGTATCGCCAACAGTAGTCATCGAATCGACGATACCGCTTTTAAGAACTGTCTTCTTTTCAGCAACTTTCCTTTGTTTATCTTTCATCCTCGTTCTTCCTGAAAATCAATTATTCATTTTTATGGAAGAATGGGAAAATGTCCGTAAACCAAGCAGCTTGCTTCTAATAATAATGGCGTGATTTTTGTTTGCCTCGCAATCGAAGATACTTATTTATATATCGAGGAACTTTGGTTTACACAAGAATATTCACTCCTGCAGCTATTTGCATTTAATGTGTAACAAACCAGAATTCTCTGTGATACTATATTGAATCACTCTACTCAAACATATCGTTGTCTACAACTATAGATATCTCATTATATACACAGTGTACGTACATATAATGAAACTGCAGTGCAACTTCATAAAACGTTCTAAACGGAGTAAGATAAGTCAGCAAATTTATATTTTAACGGTCTCTAATAGTGGCGAAATAATACAGAAAGGATATATATTTCAACGAAATGTCATCTCAGTAATTATGGCGACACATATCAAAAAATGTTCACACGTAAACAGGACATACTTTCAAAAAGTTATAATGTCAATTTTATTAAGTTAAGCCCAAAGTTAAACAGGTACACATTTCCTATTTCCGAGAAGCGGAAGAACCCAGTTGAGTGTGGAATGAACTGAACACCGATTCTAAAGAGACCTAACAAAATACCGAAAAGTACTTCAACAGCACATCGATAATCGCTACAGATATAGTATGCATTCGAATATTATACATTCTCACTTTTTAACAAACTAGTATAGCTGTCGTAGATTTTTTAATCATTTTACGCTTCCGTTTAAATTTTATGCTTAAAGATACTAAAAAAGGATTAATATTATAGACTATGATCGAGTAAGCTTATAGTTAAAGACATTCTAACCATGACCATCGGACAGATTTCCGACATAATGACCACTGGACTGCATTATCTAATGTATCCTTCTTTTGAGAATAGTTGACTGTCAGTGACATACGTTTGGTTGATATTTTATTAGCAAGCCGAGCGACCATGTACAGGCTTTTCATTGTTTATAACGTTAAGTCCCCAAAACCTCACAAAAAGTATTTGTTATCTTAAGCCAACTGATCAAGGATAGTTGATGATTCAGTCTCTAGTTGTGAATTTCATTTCTATTGGACCATACTTTATTTTTGGATTAAGAAAGCAAATATAAACTGAAAACTGCATTTGGGAAAAGTTTTCATTACTGATCAAATATGTAAGGATTTCCTTGTCGTGTGATAATGTACTACTTTGTAATCATATAAACAGATAGATAGATAGATAGATAGATAGATAGATAGATAGATAGATAGATAGATAGATAGACAGACAGACAGGCAGACAGACAGGCAGGCAGGCAGGCAGGCAGGCAGGTAGGTAGGTAGGTAGGTAGGTAGGTAGGCAGGCAGACAGACGGTCATACACATACATACATATATGCATGCACATATGCACATATGCAGGCATGCATTTTTATACATACATACATGCACATATGCAGGTATGTATTTTTATATACAAACATGCTTACAAACAGAAGAGTAATCAGCCTATTTAGAGTTGCAATTTTTGTTTTAACTCAGAATTGCGTTATGTGCACAGAATAAAAAAATTATGGCTAATTGCAATCTCATCCAGAATCGTTTAGTCTCCTTTCTCCCAACCACCTCCTCACTTTTAGTCATATCTTCTTTTGCCTACATTACAGGGATAATATTTTGATTGATTTAGTGCTGAAAAATTATTTGTATTTATTTTGAAATCTTTAAAATGTAAATCACTCATATACTTAAGTTTTAATGACTTACCCACATAAAGATATTCAAGCAAACATGGATGTATAATCACATAAATTTTGAAAGCGTATACAAAAGACAAAATCATGTCACTCAGCATCTTTTATAATCTCGGGGAAATAATGGACGGAAAGAATAAATAATTCATTCAATAAATTTCCAAGGTGCATTACAATTAAAACCTTGCTCTGCAAACGGATAATTTATAAGACCGGTGTAAAGATATGTTTCACTTTGAAGCAGCTGTCTCTATAGATTTTATCGTTTTTTATATGTTACACTTATAAGATAAAGTTAACCAAGTTGAATATTTTTATTTGAAATGCGCACATGTACAATTTGAAAAGGCTTGTATATATTTATATCAACAAATAAGATTGAGTAACAGCTTGTTTTCAAAAGAATTTTTCCACGAATAATACCTTTACATCTTATGTGTGGATATGAACGTTTGTTTGACAATTCGATAATTTCTTTGCTTAGATTTCAGAAATGTTGATTAATTGTCGCTTTGCTAAGTAAATTTTTCGTTCTAATGTATGATGGAAAATTCTATAATAAATCATTTCTTTACTTATCCGAAATATTAATACGCTATATCATATAATTTTGACTTTTGTATATGCTCTCAACATTTTTGTGAATATGTGTCTGGATTAGTTTAAGTATCGCTATGTACATAACTTTTTACCCATTATTCAAACTTCTAACGTATTAAGTAATTTCTATATGTATTTTATAGATAGGTATTTTATATTTCATGTCTTTTTCGAAACGTTATTTTGCGATTGTTAATTGCATAGATAATTATCTGTAAGCCATATTTACATATTTATACTCTGATCATAACGTTTATCTCAATATTTTGTGTATATATAGTGAGTTATCAATCACCTCGTATTCAGCAGTTATTTTTTAAATAGACCTACAGTTAAGTTATTGAGTAAGTTTACCTTCCCATCCCAGTAGTTCGAAGGTTCGTGTTTACTAGAACTTCACTAAGAGTCTGACTAATACGTATACAGTATTTATTCGAGGTTCTTTGCGATCTCATTTCAAATCTTGTCGAGATTGGTTTTCATCATTTCATTATTTAAAAGTCAGTAAAATAAAGTACCAGTCAAGTACGAAGTTTGATTCCTTTTTCCCTCTCGCTCGCTCACTCACTTTCTTTCTCTCTCTCTTTCTCTCTCTTTCTCTCTGAATTGAATGCATTACAGTAGTTTATGAGAGAATACTCTATATATCCCTCAAAGCAACTACTTTCAGTCTATTGCAGGTTATCAAACTTCTGGCGAGAGTATACTTTATTATAATGAAACTGAGTCTTTTTATGTGAGCTACTAGAATACAACGATTTGACTTCTTGTCTGTTGCACACTCTAGTCTCGACACCAGACAACTGTCTCAGAGACTGAGAAAATCGGTCAAACAGTAAACCACCACTGTAGTGTCATTCCATTAATCTCTCGCCACTCTACGCCATCTAATTTTCGCTTCTTTCAATATTTCACACTTCTAATTTGAACTTTAACGAGACTAACTTTATTACTTCGTTCATCAAAGTAATTTAATAATAAAGATTAAATTGTTTTTATTGTGATGTATCCCCAGATAAAAGCTGATCAAATTTATTCCAGTTGTCACCCTAAAATAAGGCAATATTAAAAGCAATATCATCCAGTGTAGTAACTTGTAATTTGATGAGGAGTGGGTAAGCGGTGTTATTGTTAGCAAATCGACCAAATGCACAGCGGTGCCTTTATTGATTGGAGTATATTGTTGTTTAACTCCCTTTTATGAAGATAACCTATGCTGAGGAGACTTCCAGCGCGATCATTCGATTTGTGTATGTATGTTATAATACTACGTATCTATGACTGTTCTATCCAACATGACCTTCTCTTACTAAGACAATAAGTAGAAAGTGATTTAGCGACAACATATACCACGTAGAGGGTTTTTTAGTTCATTGCAGTTGTTTAGCTCCATATCAACTCTGAATAAGCTGGTTGGTGAGCAAAAATATTCCAGTTGTAACCATCAGCTTATCAAACAATTCATCTGATTTTGGCCTTTATAAAATTGATAAGATGGAGTTTGAGTGGAATATAGAGTTAATTCTGGTAGATGATAGGACCTCGTACAGACTTATGCCATCATTGGCCGCATTCAATATACAGAGGGCCGTTCAATTATGTCTACAGTATATATTATAGTTCATTCATGAAAGACAACAGCGTAACTAGATACGAGATACGGAGATTGTTATTATTATTATTATTATTATTTTATGTTTGACTTTTGTTTTGCATTTGTACAAGTTGGATCCAAGTCTCACCCAGAGACCTCAAGAGACAACAAGTTAGAAGTTCATGTAGGTGTTATGCCTAGGGTACCATATATTTGGATTTGTACAGTTTTGTTCAAGTGAATGTTTAAGAAACCATAAGAAAATTATGTTTGCTTTAAAATTTGAGATCACATAGACAGTATTTTACGTAGGATATGGGCAGTTCCCATGAGCACTATCTTTTGGACTTCAGCCATTTTGG
>NC_068988.1:67015947-67017050 GCF_001194135.2 Octopus bimaculoides | reverse complement strand
ATATATATATATATATATATATATATATACATATATATATATACATATATATACATATATATGTATATATATACATATACATATATGTAAGAGTTATCGTATTTCTGTAACCAATTTTTTAATGGTGTATATATGATCTCAAAATACACTTAACATGTCCATACTATATCATTGTATTCTCATACGCATAAACATACGCATACTCATACGCACATTCAGAGAATATACATATATATAATGTATATATATATATATGTATGTATGTATGTATGTATGTATGTATGTATGTGTGTGTGTATGTATAATATATCTCATATACACACACTCATGCTTCCAACAAATATGTGTCTAATGTGTGTATGCCATAAGTTGCCAGCCTGTGTAATGTGTGTGTATGTGTGTGTGTATGTGTGTGTGCTTGTGTATGTGTGTGTGTGTGTGTTTGTCTCTGTGTGCGTTTATGTGTGTAAGTGTGCGTGCGTCGTGTGTGTGTAAAAGTGTATGTGTCTGTGTGATGCGAGAATATATACCGTAGAAATAGAAGTAAAAGAATCGATTATCTGATAGATTAACGTGAAATCGATATTTACTCTATAACATTAATATTTTTATAAATATAGTATTGTTGTTATCTATATTCTTATTTTGGCTTCGATAAATTCACAAACGTATATATAATTGTCTTTCATCTTCATACTTTCGACTATTCCCAGACTCGTGGAATTACTAACGCACTAATCGCAGATAAATTCTATGTAAAATACATAGGAAACATTAGAAACGATATTTTTTTTCTAGATGAAAGTTTAGGATAAGTTGTTCCCTTTATTCCAAGATATATTGCTGTCACCCATACACCCATAGTTAAAACAGCTGGAAATTAACAAGAGACTGAAAGGCATTAGAATTAATATTTTTTACTTCTTTACTGGTTTCATGTAGGAGCAATGACGTCTTCAAGGATTTCAGGTGATTATAGTGCTTCCACTACTGATTTCACTCAAATAAATTTTTCATCGATCTTCATATTATCGAATCGCTCAGACACACACTTACACACAAACACACACACTCACACAAACATACACATGTATGTACATATA
>NC_068988.1:67014466-67015335 GCF_001194135.2 Octopus bimaculoides | reverse complement strand
ATATATATATATATATATATATATATAAGCTCAAATAAAGGTTTCAAACCTCATTAAGGAATAGCAAAATCCTATCAAAGTACTGGTTAGTTATCTATTCAAAGACTGTTGAACATTACAATTAACATTCAAGTGTAAGTTAACTATATAAACCGTGGTCCATATTTATTTATTTGTATGATTGGTCGCTAGCCACTAAAGCATTTTATTTATTTTCTCCCTCTGTTTATTCCTGTGTTCCTTTCTGTTGAAGAGCGTAGGCTCGAAACGTAAAAGACTTTCTAACTTCTCGAGAGTTAAACTAATACATCTGTTTGTTGTTTACACGCCCATCTTCACCTTTTGTTTTGTTTACTTTTTTTTGTATATACAACATGGATGGACTCTCTATGAGGGTTATGCAGTTTCTAGCCGAACAACCACATGGATGATTTGTTTACAGTGGTCAAATGTTTGTATTCACATAAGCTAACACCCCTCCTTTCAAATCGTTATTAGCTGCAGAGGTGTACGACATACCATGTGTCAGATGACGAAATGATCGCACAGCAACTTGAAATGAAGTGCTTTGCTCAAGAACACAATGCAACGACCGGTCTGGGAATCGAAACCACGACATGCACACAAACACACACAAACACACACACTGACACACACACACATAAACATGCATATATATAATGTAACAGGACCTGATGCTAGTTATCTCGCATGTCTATGACTTCCAGGTTTTCTTAACACCAGGCGCATTGATGAAAATATATTCTCTTATGCCTATAATCGCAGCCTGCCCACGAACAAAACACATACCTTGTATTTGCGTGTTCCATATTGTTTATATATATATATATATATATATAGATAGATAG
>NC_068988.1:67003932-67014431 GCF_001194135.2 Octopus bimaculoides | reverse complement strand
AAGAGGGGGATTTTGCCAAAAATATGTAATTTTTTTGTCCATGTATGTACGTCGCGTAAATTTCTGTCGCAATTCCAAATAGAAGTTTAAATGATATATATTTTATGACTTCGTTTAGAAATTTAAAAACTGATTTTTATTATCCAACTTGTTCTAAGATATGAATTCAGACAAGTTATTCTAACCTTCACTCAAAATGGAGCATTTATGTAATAACAGCTAAATATCACTCTTTGCACATTCTACCGAGCCAACCACACATATCCGTTTTCCAGTGAAGTGGCCAACGATAAATACACTTCCTAACGAGGAAGCATTTATTTGTTCAATCTTCTAAAAATTATCTCTCTTTCAATTTAAGACTTGCTAACAATTACTGCAAGGTTTATTTTTTCTTCAAGGGCAGAATGTTTTTCACATACTTCACTCCGTACATCACTTCATCGTCTACCTTGATCATTTTTCATGCTACTGGCTCATTTGAGTTATTTCGCTTACTTCACTTTTGTAATCGTGCATATTATACTGGCCAAAGTTCTTAGTAATTTTCTCTTCTGCTTGAAATATTTCTGACTGTTAATCAAAACATTCATTAGAAGACAATGCTTCACAGGTGTCTTTTAATGAGGCCGAAACATGCCCATAGCTGTCGTTTCATCTTGCCTGATTACAATGATCACATTTTCTCCCTGAGTATAAAAATCTTTAAAATAGAAGTACCTCTTGAAAGTACACACACACACACACACACACACACACACACACACACACACACACGCACACACACACACACACACACACACACACAAATACACACACTTTTTTTAGTGTTGCAAATAATTACCGTTAATTTGTTTGTTTTCTTGCTCTCTCCGATAAAGAAAAAAATTCAGAATTTGTTGTGTATCTAAAATTACATTATTAGATGTGTACTTGTATTTTAAACAATGGGATCTTATTTAGGAGAAGCTTGAATGCTATTTCTAACAAATCCTACGTCTGGGTAGCTGTGAGCTCATTGAAAATAAAGGCAGCGATTTTATCAGCCGCAGACTTTACAAGATAAAATATTTCTATGACGGCTTACATTTGCTGTTGAACAACCGTGATTACAATGGTGTCTTTTCAAACGTATCATCATATCAACGATTTTTACGTTGTTTTATATTTGTCATTATAATTGTCACTATAAAGTCACCATAAAGATTTGTATAGATGTTTATTATGGTGCAATTATTATGTTCGTTGTTTAATAAAATTGAAGACGTATTAATTACATGTTATATTTCAGTGACAATAACATCTAATGAAACCTAACACCTACTGAAATTGCATTCTTTTAGATATAAGTAGCCATATTACGAATTAGAATTTTAGTCTTCTATTGATAATTTCCATGAAGATACTATTCTTGATGCATGCATAGAGTTTAAAGAAAAGAAAGCCTGCGGTTCTCTAAATTCCGAGAACAAAGCGTAAACTAAACTTCTAAGTTATTTTCTAAAGATTCGAAATCTCCGTGCATTTGGTAACGAAACGCTATTGACAACTATGAAGAAAGGTGATTGTTAAAACGGTACGTCGGGAGACTACTGATTTAATCATCTCCTTCCTTCACCGATCGTTGCGCTAACTGTATGTGGTCATAACCAGTGTGTTATGTCCATTCAGATATGAATAGGTATCACATTACCTCTCTCCACTGATCTACTATGTGCCAGACTGTATAACTGAACTCATAATTTCAGAGAAGACAACTAGTTCGTAGACAGAAAGCGTTTCATATTTTCATTGTTATTTTATTGATAAATTTTGTTGAAGATCTCAAATGCCAAATAGATTGTTAGATTGCTATTCAAGTGTATATTAAATGTGTCTCTAGTAATATGAAACCTGCTCGATGCTTAATTGGAAAACATTTCAGATTTAACTTTATGAAAATATATTTCCAAAAGAATCATCTGAAATCGGGGCCACTCAACAATTTTTAGATAAAGCTAAATATTTTATTCTAAACATACTGTGTTATTTACATTAAAACACTAAGTAAAAAGAGAAAATTAAACTATTTCACGCTTGAGTCGTCGTTGGACAATATACCTTGCATTGTTTGTTTCGGCTCACTGCGCTTTAATATCAAATGTCTCCAAGGTCAACTTTGCATTTCATGTTTTCAGGTTATTAAATTTCAGTGAGGCGAATTGAGGATTTTTTTTTTCATTTTATAAAATTTTCCCGCGTCGTATTTTTCTTGAATTCTTTCATTTTATTATTTTTTTTTTATCAAACTAAACTATCTATTCATTTATAACATTTAGACACAAAGAAAAAAGAAATGAAAAGAAAGGAAAGGGGGAGGATAAAGCAGTAGAAGACGGATGGAGAGTGGAGGATAGCTCACATGCCATAGAAGAAATGGTATGGTCAGCCGCGACCCGTGATAAGGACCACGATGGCGTTGCCACGGAGAATGGCCAGCGACATACACTGCAGCAACCACTCCAACTCGAAGGGCTCCTTCCTCTAGGAAATTGGTAGTACAGCACCCTAGAACATCTGACACCGCGACGGCGGCCAGCATAGCCTAATAGCGGCCGATCAGGCACTTGTACATCGTGACTGATTTTTCTCTCCTCCGCAAGTATTTGTTCCCTCTCTCTTCATTTCGAGTTCTGGAGTGACAAGCTTACTTAATCCGTTACCCATATTAACGCAAAAATCAGGTCCTTGTGTACCTTTAGAAGAGTTAACTTCGTTGCAAACATTTGGACCAGTTTTTTTCTTCTCATTAGCTTTGAAGGTTTTGAAACAAATAAAAGGTTAAGATCTGCGTTTTTCTCTCCTTCACTAAACAGGGAAACGAAACAGCAGCAGAAATGTTTCATCGTATCATGCCTACCATTTAATATGAATTAAAGTCACACAGAATGATGTAGTCCTAGATATACTATATCATTTGACTTTGAATTAATTTTCTCTGGGAGACAAAGCATCTACATAGCCTTCACGAACACTGCCAGACCGAAGTAAAGGCGAGCTGTCGCGGTTCTATTGACCTTAATTATAATAATGACCTATCTACTACTATTGCAACTGCTGCTACTACTAATAATAATACTAATGTTACTACGACCACCACTATCACAATAGTGCTAATGATAGCAAGCTTTACTTTGTTGATGATTAACTTATCTGAACAGAATATGACGTAAGCAGGACAGCAAGACAGATATACTTTTGAATTATGAGTCAGTTAATAAGAAGTGTGTATTTTATGGATGCACTGATCAAATTTGCATCTAAATCGTCTTTATTTTTTAAACCATGAACAACATATACATATGCAATAGCATTATCGTTTCCCACTTTTTTTAATTAATTTAGCGCATCGTTTCTTAATAAGAATCTTTATCATATTCATATTAGCGACACGTCGTCTGTCAGTTGCGTTCTTGGTTGTCTTCTAAACCAATTACTAACTTTTTCTGTCTATAGAGACTTTCTATATTAGGAAAATCAAATTTTAAAAGTCATTTATCTCAATTTCTTTAAAATATTTTTCGACCATAATGTGCATTTACACACTCGCTCACGAACGCGTTAGCACATACACACTAACATATATAGACAGACAGCCGGACAGACGGACGGACGGACGGACGGACGGACGGACGGGTGGACGGACGATTGAGTGGACGGACAGATGGATATGAAAAGAAAATAGGCTGCGAGAAATGACTCAGAAAGGCGAGTGACATATATTTGAAGAACAAGTACGAATTAGGGTATGTTGACTTACAGGATAAGTTCTTCAATTTTTGAAATCATCTCCGCTTGCAAAAAAGATCGACCAACCACTTGCCGACTCCAAATGAGATGTGTTCTCCGAAATTTATTTGCCATTAAGGAAAAGATAATACAACGGCTGTGAGCAAGGGATTTTGCCAAAATATGCAGTATAGCACAAAACTTACTCTAGATTCTACGGCAGACGAAGCACTTAAAAAAAACATACAAAGAAAGTAGAACACATTTGTGACCTAGGTAATGTGTATAAATGACATAAAAATGAACTAAAAGAAATAAGTCAGAGGGGCCAGTGGCATGTATATTAAGAACTAAAATGAGTATGATTATATTAGATAACATTGAAAATAAATTCTTTGATTTATTGAAATAACCTCCCATCTGAGAGAGAATAGACCTATCACTGGGTAGCAATCACTAACAACTCTACGATGAGTGGTGTAGGGTACGAGATTTTAGCTGCAGGATACTAAAACAATTACGCGAAAAATAGAGTAATAAATTAGTGATAAGAAATATAGTTGTAACTGGTGTAATTTTTTTTATAAAAGCAATATCAATAAACTCATGAGTGTTTGTGTTGTATATCAGGGGTAGATTTTAATATTTGTGAAAAATTTATGATTCATGATAAAGAAGTTATAATAACGGCATCTTATTTATAAGCAACTGACAATTATATGACGTTTTAATGGAAGATTTATCTAAATAAAAGTGAAACCTATTGAGTAAGTTGCTATGGTATTTCAAAAAATTCCGTTTCAAAGGATTTATTTAGAACGTGATAGATATCTTATAGCAAATAAGGATAAGGATTTATGAAATCTAAAAGGACCCATGATATGTCATTATATAAATTTCTCTATTTCAAGTTCCAAATACTGATTGTCAGTTATGTTCTGAAAGCTTCAAAAGGTATAGTTTTGCTGATATTATCAAACTTTAATAAAGAAGTTATGCCTGTGTTCGTTGTATGATTCAGAAGTACGCCAGATTTAATAATTGCTGAATATATGCTAGAATTTAAAAGGCATTTTTCTTGAACCGAACTAGAATAGAGTGTAAAGTATGTAAAACTTCAGTATTATCAATGAAGTTAGATTGAGAGTAATGGATTTTTTGTTTGCTAATTAAGAACATAAATTTAGCGAAATTTAAGTTTAAATAAATAATGATAAAATTATTTCTTTATTTGTGTGTTATAAGAAAACATATGCATAATTTTTTAGGAATAATTTGCCCATAAACTTGATAAACACACATGGCTATAAAAGCTACATCATTAAAATAAAATACATTGTGATTATGACAAAGAATAGATACAAAATGATTGAATAATAGATTTCAACTGGATCCTTTAACCACATGCGAAAGAAGATGCGATATTCATTTTGAGTCATTTGATTTTGAAAACCGAACTTCTGAAACAACTCTCCCAGCTGACACATGAATCCAACGAAATTGAACTGCATATTATTAGCAAACATAGTCCAAGCTATATAAACAACAAATTGTGAAATTATTTTAGTTAGCACTTACGAATAATAGCACAGGAGATATTAATTGGCTTAAAAACTTATACGACAAACACAATTATTTGTCATAACATATACTCAATTTAACATCATTGATTACTCTAACCACAACTAAACCATTACTGTTAAAAGCCATAGTATTTGCCAACTACACATTTTCTATAGCACAAAATGCATAAATATCGTACAACACAATAGAAGCTATGTTCTTTCAAAAAAGCCCTAATGACCAGCAATTTTATTTGCAGCTGAATGAAGAGTATGTATATATCAGAAATAGTGGTACAATGAGGCACCAATGTTTGGTGGAAAGTTGTACTATTGTATTGTACTGCAATGTTAGGTTTTTACCACTGGTCTGCAAGAATAACACTGCAGAAGGAAACTGAATTCCTGGTCAACATGAAATTATATATATTATGCGTGATGCATACATTGTGATTCTGTGTGTGTGTGTGTTTGTGTGTTTGTGTGTGTGTGTGTGCGTGTGTGTGTGTGAGTTGATGCATGATTAATGTAGGTAAGATTTGATACACGTGACATGCAACAGTTAAACCACTTACGATTTGTGTCCAAGTATTTACTCCATGCTGGCTCTGTAGCCTGCATCTACTGTTTGCAAGCATAGTATTACGTCATGAGTTCCGAATAACAAATCGAATTAAAAGACTATCAAGTTATGACCATCTTAATTTCTCTAATTATGGTAGGTTTCATGTATCTATGTATGTAACTAACAATATCTATATTATACTACAAAAACCCTATTCCAAAAATCAATAAAATACACAATCAATAAACAACAAATAACAATATGTAGACTACGTGCGTTTCGTGGCTATATTTTAAAATACATTCGATTCGATCTAAACATATAGTCACTATCCAGGTCTAAAATAATCATAGGAATGATGAAAATAATAATAATAATGTACAAATAATTAAATAGTTTTACACAAATTCTTCAATAAGATAAGTTATGTTTTTATTTTAAGTAATATTGTTAAATAATTTTCTATTATTTATTGTTAAAACGTATTATTCTGTATTTATTTGATATCTATTATAAATTTAGATAGTACATTATTATTATCATTATTATCATTATTATTACCATTATTATTATTATTATTGTTATTATTATTATTATTATTATTATTATTATTATTATTATTATTATTATTATTATTATTATTATTATTACTATTACTATTATAGACCTGAAGAGTGACTATATTTTTTAGATCGAATCGAATTTATTTGAAAATATACCCACGAAAAGCGCGTAGTCTATTTATTCCTATTTGTTATTTATTATTTGTGTAATTTATTGATTTTTAGAATAGGGATTTGTGGTATATTTGTTTTTCTAGATGTTTTGAATGACATTTTTCATTGTTGAATTTGTTTATAGAGATTTTTCTCCAAACTGTGTGTGTGTGTGTGTGCGCGCGTGCGCGCGCGTGTGTGTGCGTGTGTGTCTATGTTTGTTTCCCACCATCGCTTGCCAACCGATGTCGGTGTGTTTACATCTCTGTAACTAGTGGTTCAGCAAAAGGGACCGATAGAATAAGTACTAGACTTACAAAGAATAAGTCCTGGGGTCGATTTGTTCGACTAAATGTGGTGCTCTAGCATGGCCTCAGTCAAATTACTGAAAGAAGTAAAAGAATAAAAGAAGATATGCGTGTGTGTGTGTGTGTGTGTGTGTGTGTGTGTCTGTGTGTCTGTGTGTCTGTGTGTATCTGTGTGTGTGTCTCTTTTTGTGCCTGATTAATGTAGGTATGATTTGATACACCTGACATGCAACAGTTAAACCACTTAGGTTTTGTGTCCAAGTATTTACTCTATGCTGACTCTGTAGCCTGCATCTACTGATTGCAAGTATAGTATTACGTCATGAGTTCCGAATAACGAATGGAATAAAGGACTATCAAGTGTACAGAAGTACATATGAATAGATAAATATGCATATACATTCTTTTGAGAATAATAACATGCAAATATTGGGTTGAACACCCTTTTGGATAGAAAAAGCGAGATATTCCCTAAACATAATTAGATCACACTCTTACACACACACACGCGCGCACACAAACATACACACTCACATACACACACACACACACACAATAACCCTTTCATTTCTAGCGTGTTGATAACTAAAGAATTCAAATTCGTTAAAGGTAACTCCAAAATCTTTAAAATAAAATATGAATGAAAAACTGATACTTGTGTTCCTCAGACTTCTTTAAGAAAGAATCCACAACTGCGTTTACCGAACGAATCTTCTTAATGCAGTTTGCACTTGTAGGAGCCGATATGGATAAATGGCAACGGTATTCTTGCGTATTCTTGTAAAGATCACCGATCCCAACATTTATTAGTTTTAAAAGACACTGCATCCGCTCAGATATTTGTCATGATAAATCACTCTATTGTACTAACACTCATTCAGTGATTGCGTTTCATTTCTTTGCCTTTCACTGAAAGAAAACATGAAATACTTTCCTATATTGTGTACACACACAATTTGTCACTGTGACTGCCTTGACCGACCATAGCGACAGGTAGAAGAGAATAATATAAATGAACACTGTATTGACATATAACATTGAAAATAAAATTAATACTTTGCGTTGGAAATATTTCAGAGAAAAGAACAACTTTTGAACAAATATTCTTTCAGCTTTCTATTTACGGTTGTAACTAGTTTCATTTTTTTCTTCTCTTTCTTTGTTACCTTCTTTTTGCCGTTACCTCTCACGCTTTCTACGCATTCCTCATGAATATCTGATATTGTATTATTTAGATCTCGATCCATTTGAATGTAATATTATGACATTCCTCATCTCTATCAAAGTATTTAGTGTCGCACAAGTGTTCTGTAAACAACTTCAGAATCAACGATATTCTCTCACTGTTTTCACCCTTCAGTTATATTCCCTTTTAGCTGTTCAGCGATTCTACATGGTGTTTATTTCTTTCTCAGTCACAGAGAAATCTTCTTTAATTACACCCTGTAAAACTACGGATCATAATATTTCTCAATGTTCTAACTAATATTTATTCCCTCTCCTCTACAAATCTTACTACTATCTCATATCAGCCCTCGAGAACTCTTAACAGTTCTTGGTATTATGAAGTGTAGATTAAATCAAAGAAGATATAAAAATGCAAATGTCGATCGAAAAAGTCTCTTCTGTTTGTAGTAGCGAAATAAATGTTAAAGGAGAAAATATGATGCTTGAGATCTTGCCAAAATTATGCTTCTAAAAAAATGTATTCAGATTTCAGTTATTCTTCATCTTGGCACTTAATGACGATGAAAAAGAAATAAGAAAGCTTGTCAGTTTTTGAAAGGCAAATAACATGCAGCGGTTAGTCTGTGCGCTTATTAAATAGAATTAGCTGGCAATTTATGCTTTTAAGCCAAATATTTCTAAGCCTTTCATATAATCCAACAAGACAAGCGTAATTCTACGAAATGAAGCTACATGCACTCACAAATACAAAAATATATATGTATACACAAATACACACAAACATATACGCAAATAGATATAGATATTCATAAACACGCATATATTTATGTGTATTTATTTACAAATATGTATTTGTAGACATACAGACTCGTGTATATACACCTTAATATTTAAGCATATATGTACGTATAACACACACTCACGTATGTATATATGTATGTATTTATGTATGTATTCATTTATGTATGCATGCATGTATGTATGTATGTATGTATGTATGTATGTATGCAAGCATGCATGTATGTATGCATGCATGTATGTATGTATATATGTATGTATATATGCATGTATGTATAGGCTGTGTATGTGTATACTGTGAATACACTATATTTCTATATATGTAATTTACGATACATTTTGCTGAGGGACATGTTTGCCTAACTTAACTATCCTCCTACTGTTTCACGTATTCCCTTACACAGTTTCAGTCATCCAAAGAAATTGCAGCTTTTAAAACTAATTTCACTTGGCGAAGCTGGAATAGTTTTTGTCGGAAGTGGTTCTGATATTGCAAAACGCCTTAATTTTCTTATCAAATTATTAATGATGTCTATCTGAAAAGAAATCGCTATAAACGTATTTGTTTGGATGTATATATTTGTGTATATTTATAAAATATATGTGTATATGCGTGTGAGTGTATATATATTCATATACATATGTACATATATTTATATATATGCGTGTGTATGTGTATAAGAGCTTAATTTTTTCTGTGCAAATTTGCTGGTGTGTGCGTACGTATGTGTGGGGTGTATTTTGGTTTTGTCTAAAAGTACTTTTGCCCCTCAGATTCAGGTGTCCTCTGAGTCCAGTAAAATGGTACCAGTTGATAAAGGTCGGATGGAATTCTTTCTTATGCCGAACTTCCTTTCAGAAACCACGCCTTTTACAATATACTATTTTCATTTGCGAAATTGTTCAAATTTGAGATCGTTGACGAATTATAATGTCTTCTAAAAGTGACCAAACAAAATTCGATGTTTTAGAGAACTAGAGATGTTTTGAATAAGGTGGGTATGTGATCTGTTTACAAGTTGTGCCATCGGTAATGTTCAGGATGAAGTATATAAGCTTCTGAAGTGACCTTGTTGGTGTAAACTGGCTAATGTTCTGCCATTTTCCAGTAAAGTGTTGCTGTCTTGGCGATCTCCCGTAAATTAAAAGTGAAATATTGCACTCCATGCTCTTTCCTTCCTCCGTCTCTCCATCTCTTTACTCTCCGTGGCATCTGATTCATTATTCCTTTGGAAATGTTTAGATATGTATATGTGTGTTTGTGTTGGGCGTGTATGCTGGTGTGTTTATGTGTATAGAGAGATAGTTAGATGCATACATACATACATACATACATACATACATACATACATACATACATTTTTGGCATCGTGAGAATTTAGAGACTTCAAAAGAGCTGGAAATAATATTTTTGTCTTTGGAATAGTGAAACGCGAAACAAAGATATATTAATTAAAATAGTCAGTAAATATTGGATTAAAAAATATTTACATGTTTTATCTGCTTCGACTTACACCGTTCCAGAAAAGAGTTATACATATCATTTAATTATATATATATATATATATATATATATATATATATATATATATAT
>NC_068988.1:67002204-67002759 GCF_001194135.2 Octopus bimaculoides | reverse complement strand
TATTCTATATTATATTATATTATGTTATATAAACACGCACACACACACACACAAACACACACACACACACACACATATATATATATATATATATATATATATATATATATATCACCTTGTCATTCTACGCTATTCCCAAATCTCTCTCCCATCATTTAGCTATCTTTGCAATAAGATTACACGTGATCAACTGTAATATATGTTTCCTTCTCAAAGTCCGAATATTTGCATGAAGGAAAAGTGTGTGACTGTAACAGTAATTGCCTTGATAATATAATCGAATGTATATCATATGGGAATTGATCCTGTGTCTTGTGCTTTAATCATATCAATCACATATATAAGATTTTCATTTCCATCCGATTTAATTTCTTATGTCATACAAAAAGCGAAAAAAGCCTAAGAAATGAATGTTATACTTTCGAAGTCTTCGCTGTAAGAGGCATTCAACTAACTTTCTTATGCAGATAAGCTCAATGTATAATTGAATTTACGCCCGCACACACACACACACACATGCACTCATACAGATATATATACATATGTATATATATA
>NC_068988.1:66997999-67002127 GCF_001194135.2 Octopus bimaculoides | reverse complement strand
ATATATATATATATATAATAGGAGTAGAAATTAATATTATTAAATAATAAAATAATAGCATTTTCAACCAGAAGTCAGTAAACTTAAAAAAACGTCCGAGGACGTGAATTCTATCCAATATGTGGATCCTTTGTGCGCTAAAAATACTGAAAATAAATGTCAAACCGTTTTATCACGAAATCTGTGTTCTCAAATTAGTAAGACGCTAGATGTTTACGAGCTAGACAAATGAACAGAAATAAACATAGCACTTAATTCCATACCTTAAGGTTGTGACATGAGCAATTCTCCTCAGTGAAATCGGTGAGAGGATACGAGTGTAGAGATCCAATATCATATATTTTAATTTCGAATTAAAAGCCTTCATACTAGCATGCTAAGCCAGAAATGATTCAATGAATGATATTCAGCAGTGAATCAACTGGCTACAAAACACAGATATTTTAAATTAAATAATAAGAGTAGAAATAAATATTATTAAATATCAATTCCAACCAGGCTTCTTGGTAAGACGGTTTGACGTCTATTTTTAGCATACAAAGCATACAAGGGATCCACATAGTGATCTCTCCTATTAATATATATATATATATATATATATATAAATGAAAAAATAAAAAAGGGGTTTGTATAGAGGAATATATTATTTAAAAGAGTTCCAACTCTGTCTGTTTTTTTATGTTTTATTTATATTCTTATAAAATTAATGCGGGATATAGAATATGGAATATGTAATATAAATAGTAAAATGAAATGAAGTATTGAATGTCTTACTGAATAAATGAAATATTGAGTATTAAATATATAAGGACTCGTATACTTTCCTGCTTTCTAACAGTCATCAAGGTCCCGTCTGACAGATGTGTTTTAACTGTTGAATGTCTAGGTGCCAGTCTCGGTTTTTTTCTTCACCCAAGACTTCAGCTCCATCAAGGAGCCGAGCTGCAGAAAGACTAGCCTCACAAACGGATCCCACACACGCTCACTGTCCAGAAATAATTTCAGGTGGTGTAATCTAAGCGCGCGTCGGCGCATTGAGAGCCACAGCATACCTAATTCGCCACTCAAAAGATGCTGGCAACAGACTGACTGCCTAACCATTGCAACGCGTCGTTTCCACAAGAATTTAAATAAGAGACACTCCAACCTGGTCAAGCGGTAACCGGGACAAGGCACGACGGTCAGGAGATAAATGATAACGGAGGCGATGTATGCATTCGCCTCCTCAGCTTGACCTTTCAGGGACAGCTTTCTTTCAGCCCATTCCTGAGTAAGACTGGCCACCCTGTTTGCCACTTCGTCCCAGTTCTTATCAACCTGGAGTTTGGGACAATACCAGACCCCAGTAATAATAATAATATTTATTATTATTATTATTATTATTATTATTATTATTATTATTATTATTATTATTATTATTATTATTATTATTCAGCAGCATTGTTAGAGCGTCGAAAAACGATTTTCGGTTTTTGTCCCTGTTCTTTAATTTCTGAGTTCAAAGGTCAACTTTGCGTTTCTCCCCTCTGAGAAAGGACAAAATGAAACATCTCTCTAGAACAAGGGCCGATGATATTGACGAGTCCTCACCCGTTAAAATGGCTACACTTGTGCCTATATCAGAAGCTGTCATTATCATTATTATTATTATTAGAATAATAGCTTAACACAATTTGCATAGAACATTCAATATGGTGATGAATTTGCAGGATCGATGGAGAAGCGGTCCAAATGGCGATAAATTGGTGAAACTGTTAGGCTGTCGAAGAAAATGCTTTGCGGTGTTTATGCGCTTTGTTTTATGGTCATGGTTCAAAAACCTGCTGATATAAACTTTCATCCCTTTAATTAAAACAATAAAAAGAACTAATCAAGTTTTGGAAGGAATTTAATCAACTGTCCTGATTTTCAAAATTCGAGGCCTTACAGCTATTATCATTATTAGTAACACGCCAAACTAATCAATGCCCTGCGAATGAATTTTAAAAGTAGCAAGCTGGCAGAATCATTAGCACGCCGGACAAAATGCTTCGCAGCATTTCGTTCAATTTTACGTTCCCAGTTTAAGTTCCACCTTGGTTGAGTTTAACTTTCATCTTTCTGGGATCGATAAAATAAGTACCAATCGAGCATTGGGTCGATATAATCTACTAACCCTCACCGCCCCCTAAAATATCAGGTTTTGTGTCTATACTGGAAAATATTATAAATGGCAATCATGTTGAGTGTGTGCTTGCGTGTGAGCTTGTGTGTGTATCTATGTGAATATGTATTTGTATGTGTATATGTTGGTGTATGTGTGTTTTCAAAAAAGAAAATAGTTTGAACTGAATAATTATATTACTGATTATTCAGAACATAGTCAATCAATTTTGAGTTCATAAATATCAGAAATTTAGCCTGGAGTTGTTCATTATTGAGATATCAATCACTTCTGCCTCAACATTTTGCCTTAGGTTGTAAACACTTTTCTGAAGAGAAAAAAATCATGAACGCCACAAAAAAATCTTTGTTGTTGTTTGTTTCTTTGTTTTTTAATACAACATGATGGATAAGTTAACCACATACTCTGCCACCTAACCCAAATCTTATATCTGAATTTAACTCGTCGCTGTATTTTTTCCAGCAATTAGTCAATGGTATTCAAAATATTTCATGAACACTTTGAGGCGAATACTTCAAAAAGACCTTAGAAGCTATAGCTGAAACGAACGAAAACACGAACCTTTAATGAATACAACGCATGCTGTTCTAATGCAGTTTATCTGAATATATTATAACGTATGCTATTCTAATGTAGCTTATCTCAGTGTATTGTAATGTTTACTATATTAATGTAATTTATCTTAATATATTATAATATATGATGTTCTAGTGTAGCTTATTCCTAGCGTGTTACTAAATATGCCCTTCTAGTATAGCTTATCTGTAGTATCCATTAAATATCCACAAGAAAAAAATGGCGGTGATATATACACGGTTAGTTCTTATGAATCATTATACTTTAATATTATATATTGATATAAGGAGGTGAGCTGGCAGAATCGTTATGAAGCACGGTGAAATGCCTAGCTGCATATCGTCCGTCTTTACATTCTGAGTTCAAATGCCGCCGAGGTCGACTTTGCTTTTGATCCATTCGGGGTTGATAAGATAAATACCAACTGAGCGCTGGAGTCGATATAATCGATTTCCACCCTTTCCCCAAAGTTGTTGGGCTTGTGCCAAAATTTGAAACCAACATTATATATATTGATTTAAGGGCGGCGATCTCGTGGAATCGTTACAGTACGAGAAAAATGCTTAACGGTACTTCTTCCGAGATTCGTTCTTAGTTTAAATGCCGCCGGGGTCGACTTTGGATTTTCCCTTTTCGAGGTCGATAAAATAAGTACCAGCTGAACACTGGAGTCAATATAAACTACTTTCACCCCCATTCTCCGAAATTGCTGGCTTTGTGCCAAAATCTAAGACCAGTATTACATATTACATATTAATAAATTTTATTAATATAATAATCGTTTGAATAATATTTTATTAATCTAATAATTGTATTAATAGATTTAACAAATGCAATAAATCCATATAAACGATACAAATGAATATTTGTTGTTTTATCAGTGAAATCACCTGTTAAATAACAAATATTTTCCTTCTAGAGTTTAAACAGGATTTTCAATCAATTTGATAATTTAAAAGTTAATATTTGTAAACCGTTAATGCATGTTAAATATATCGTCTTATCATTCGTAACATATTGTAGAGGAGAGAGAATAAAAATATACACGAGTCAGATATGAGTTCAAATGATTTGATTCATTTTCTTATGTTGTTACAGTTATCGGACTGTGACCATGCTGGGGCACGGCCTCGAAGGGTTAGTGGAACGAATCGACACCAATACATATAGTTTTATACCACTTGAAAAGGTCTCTTTCACCACAGAATACTAAGTTATGTGGACGCAAACAAAAAACACCGGTTTTCAAGCGATGGAGAGGACAAACACAAATAAAAATCACATATATAAACAATGCGAATGCATATACATATATATGTATATATGTATATATGCATACATAAATACATACATATATATATATATATATATATATATATATATATATA
>NC_068988.1:66992366-66997236 GCF_001194135.2 Octopus bimaculoides | reverse complement strand
TATATATATATATATATATATATATCCCTCTCTCTCTCTCTCTCCCTTCACACACATACATCATTCTGTCTTTTTATTTGTCTATGATATCAAAACATACCAGACAATCAAGATCCGAGTCACGGTGGACGTATATTACGGCAGAAGTAATATACGCCTACCCAATAGTACACATCAAAGACACGATTATATAGAACAAGATTTTTGCAGTTCCATAAGATCGTGTCTTTAATGTGTAATATACGGTAGGCGTATATTACTTCTGCCATAATATACGTCCACCATATTTGTATTAGTGACATGAATCTTGCTTGTCTGGCATTTTATATCATAAATAGACAAACGGACAGAATGATAGTTGTTTGTTTATGTGTGTGTGTGTGTATGTGTCTGTGTATATGTGTGTATCTGTGTGTGTTGTGTGTGTGTATAAAAAACTGTTTTATTGAAATAGAACAAAAACAAACATAAATATATATATATACATATGTATAGAGAGGGGAAGAAAGCGAGAGAAAGAGAGAGACATGCATATATACCTACCTACATACATGCATGCTTGTATACATACATATATAGATAGATAGATACATACATACATACATACATGCATGCATGCATACATACATACATATACACATGCATACATACATACATATACACATGCATACATACGTTCATACATATATACATGCATAAATTCAATTACAGATGTATTATATAATACTCACGGACATATATAAGCTTTTGCAACCGTGCAAGTACCATATGTGTGTATGTATATATATATATACACTACGCGTATATATATATATATTTATATACGCGTAGTGTGTCTGTGTATATGTTGTTTAACTCGGGTACGTGTATGTGTACCTGTATACCTGTGAATGTATGTATGAGTTTATTTCTAAATTTTTGCCAATGAAATAAGATTCAATTTCTAAACTAGTCCCAAGGCTCGTTCGTTGAAATTTCAACATTAACAGAGTAGCTGTGCATGTATGTATATATACCTTCAAATATATGAACTCCGTATTTATGCAGATGTTTATATTTTGCTTCATGGAATTTTAGTCATACAAATAGTTGTATATGTAGATGTGTGCATACGCATCTATATGCAAAGCATTTGGAAAAGTTTACATATTTTTGAGTGTTGCATTCAACTTATATCTGTAATCTTCTAATTAGAGTTCTTCTTTCTGGTTGTGAGAGCACTCATTTTTCAAGATCGTTGCTGAAGCAGATTGTTAGATATCCTAGTACCACAGTAATCACCGGTATAAATCTGAAATTCTAATTTGAATGGAGAAACAGTAAATTCTTAAATAGTTCAGTATATGTGTTTTCCTTTTTTGCTTATCTTTAGCGTTATGTTGACATCCGCTGGGCAACTGATTTCCTCTGTTGTTCATAGTTTACTCTTGAGTGCCAATTCACTGTGTCTCGTCTATTATATTTGAACTTTACTGAAGTTTTCACATAAACATTGCATTAGTATTTTTTTCATATAATGAGTGATTATGGTTTCTACCATATCATATTTTTTAAACTCAAGATTATACTCACATGGCATCACATTGTACAACGTCTAGGTCACATCAGGATGTCTCATTGATAGATAATAACGCGATAAAATCTTTGTACAACTGTTTATGTTGTGGGTGGTATCTTTGGTGAGAACTCTAAAGTCTGCACCAGTTATGACATTTCAATGCTTTTCAGTCATTTCTATACATTTTGTGCGTCAGAAATCCAGGAACTATTACATGTTCCTGGGGAGAAAACGCATACCCTTCAACGAAAAAGACTTAGTGTTTTGGTTTTTGGTTCACGATAGACTGCTGATTATCAATATTGCTGTCACTCTGAGTATGTGTCTATGCATGTTTTTTCTACCGACATGCCGTCATCCATTCATCTACGGTATGCTGCTAAAGAGCCGCGGAAATTCTTTGTGTATGTATTTGAGGCTAACAGACAGAATATTTCTCGAGAAGCTTCTTCCAAAGTTGCAATATCTTCTCTTATCATCTTCTCTTCGTTCCAGTTTTTTTCTTTTTTTTCCCCGAAAGAGCTTATAACTTCTTCTAAAGGAGCTTCTTATGACATTTATTGTGTGTCTTCTCATGCAGTAAGGTCGGAGCCGGTGAACATGTCGCTGCACGTGTATGTTTCACCTGATAACTGCTGGAATTATCATTAAGATTGCGTTTGTTAGCTAATATAATGAAAATTTATAGAAAAACAAAAGACGAAGACAGGTGTACGAACAACAAGCAACTGTATTAGTTTGGATAAAGTCACATTCATAAACTTTCTTCCTATGTTCAACATATGTTGCTTGACGTAATTATTTTGTTGTAAATAATTCAAATTTGGACGAAAATCGTCAGTCTTAGAATGTTTTTAATCTGTTCATGTACCCATGAAATGATTATTGAGTTCATGACTCTAAGAAAAAGGTGTTTTATACTTAAGATTTCTTCAAAACGTACAGTGACAAAGTGTCTTTTTTACCTTCTGTTCTTGAATTGCATGCATGCATGTATGTATAGATGTGTGTATTTATAGATGCATGTATGTATGTATAGATGTGTGTATTTATAGATGTATGTATGTATAGATGTGTGTATTTATAGATACATGTATGTATGTATCTGTACATATTTATGCATTCAATTTCTGTGAATATTTAGAGTCGTTTCAAAGGAGCGGGTAAAATACGTCATGGTATTTGTTCCCGATCTGAACGCTCTGAATTTAAATCTCACTGAAATCATCCCTGCCTTTCCGCCCCGTCCCATCTTATCAGATCGTGACTAGAGGGACAATTAGCGAAGGCAAAAACATTCTGTCAAATTATATTCGATTGCATATATCAACTGTATTAGTCTGTTGTGTCTTTATATTTCTATACAGTTATATAATTTGATTCCTGAGTTTTAAATTAAAGAAGTATAATATCAATTATATTAAATCGTCACAGTGTCAATGACACTTGTTCTTTTAGGTTTTCTGTTGATTTGTTTTGTGTTTTAATACTGTCATATTTGCTTTGTAATAACGAATTAAACGGGATTTCTATCTTCCCAGAATCGAAAACGATCTGGTTATTAAATTTCTCTTCCATTTATCTAATTATATTTCAAGAGAAACCTCAAATATTCCACATAGTTTTGCTAAGATATCATTGATGTATCTAAACACATCTTCATTGAATATCCTGTTTCTCATAAACGTTGTTAACACACTCACGTCTTAAATATCTAATTGTCTCTTTGTCTATTTCATATTTCGTGTTAATGACAGACACGGAAAGATATTGGATATTTCTGAAGCCAACACTTATTAATTACTCATTAATTTAGATTATAATCCATTATAAATAAAGAGGTTATGATTTCTATCTTTGTTCATTACTGTTAATTAAATTTGATGAATTTATAATTGTTGTTTGTTAAGTTGTTATTACTTTTGTTGCAAACGTTTTCTTTGCATCCATTGTCGTTGTTCTCGTTCTTGCTTTTGTTGTTTACACCCAAGATATTTCTCATCAATTCATGGTGTAACTCCTGCTACTATGATTAGTGACGTTCCAGATATGAACATCATGTATTTCTCAAAACTATCCCGACTACATTTTGTGATGGCGGGGGTAGGTTGTGATTCGAAAGAGTTTTACCTCTTATTTCTAGTAACTGAAACGACTTCATAAAAAACTCCCATGTTGCTGAGATTACTGTTGTTTTTGTTTTTGTTGTTGTTGTTGTCAGTGGTGGAGGGGTGGAGGTATTAATGCTGATACTGGTTCAGACGCTGGTGCAGGTGCGGACAAATTGGGCTACTGCTGCTGTTGTTGGTTGGGGTGCGGTTGCGGTGGCGGTGGCGATGGTGGTGCTGCTACTTCTGCTGGGAGTGGCAGTAGTGTTAGCAATCGTTTCAGTGGTGGTGATGCTTGGAGATTTTAAAACTATAATGATTTTATATGTCATCAAACTAGATAAAAATATGCGTGCATGTGTTCATGTGCGTATACGTCTATGTATGTCTGCGTGTATGTTGATTGTCAGTAAGCCAACTACGTATGTGTAAGTATGTATTGATTGTCAACAAGCCAAAAAAACACACATAAATACATATTGATTGTCAATAAGCCAACTACTTATGATGATATTACATGACATTTCAACATTATTTTCGACATTTTACATATATGCTCCATTTAGAAGCACTCAATCCTAATAGCGGGTAAATAATTAGATCAATAATGTACATTTTACTATGTCAAAATAAAAATAATCAAAATATTATTGGAATCTAAATGCAACCTCATAACTTAAGTATTATAGACACAAACGAATATGTTTATATATATATATATATATATATATGTGTGTGTGTGTGTGTATATGTGTGTATGTGTGTGTGTGTGTGTGTGTGTATGTGTGTGTGTGTGTGTATAACTAAATACATAAAATATGTGTGCGTATGTATGTATTTATGTTTGCATGTATAAGTATGAATACATATACGTAAATACATATATATCTATGTGGGCATATATATGTGTGTATATATATCTATGTATATATGTGTATATATATATATATATATATATATGTATATCTATGTATATATATATATGTGTGTGTGTGTGTGTATGTATATATGTATTTATGTATATATATTTATATACATGTATATATATGTGTATGTGTATATATATATATATATGCATACGTACATATATATGTGCATATATATGTGTATATATATGTCTATATATACATGTATATGTATATGTGTGTATATATATATATATATGTGTGTATGTGTATATATATGTATATATATATATATATAT
>NC_068988.1:66991032-66991989 GCF_001194135.2 Octopus bimaculoides | reverse complement strand
TAGATCTTCACAATTTCATTTTCAAGAAGAAAATGGAATACATTTGGCATTTATGACGTTTCATTTATACTGATTGAATTCGTATAGACATTCACACCAAAGATATTTTTGCCACTGTTAGCATCAGCAGTGACGTGTTGATTTGTTTGCTGCAGTCAATTTCTTACTTGAAAATGAGACTTTGAATGCCTAAGAACGTAGAATATAGATTTAATATCTCTACAGATCCACGACACCTGTAAATAAAAAAAAAGCGAATAGGAAAATATGAAAAATCTAAAACAAAAAGTATTAATGAAGTAAAACATTCGTAAAAGAAAATCTATTCCTCATACGTACGAATATATGTATATACATATGAAATATGTGTGTGTACGAGAGATAGGGATGACACCACATCATCCGACATTCTTACGCTATATTAACTCATCTCAAATTGCCGCCATGTAATACGTATGCAAATCAATTTCAAAACATACCCGTCTCCAGTTGTTGTAAGAATTTCCTTCACTAACAACATGACCAGCTGCATGACTCGTCATATTTCTAATCTATGAGGTAATTGACCACTTGCAGACGCTATCTTCAATAGTTCAAACAACGTGACTGATGCAAAACAAAACCAGTTGCTGATACCAGCCAAAAACATGTCAGTTGCAAAACACTGGAAGCCATAGTCAAGAACAGTGACAACAACACACTATCAACCATGTATCCAATCACACAGCCAATTAAGTAGTACCCATCAATTTCAAATATCCTAAACACAACCTCCCATATATACCGATGAGTATGCTTGACTAATATCAACACACACGAAAGCTTTCATCTACGTGGAATAATCCACTTTACAAGCACACAATATACATCTATGGTTGTGCGTTTGTTCATATATATGCATACACACATATATATTCATACATATATGCATATATATATATATATATATATATATAT
>NC_068988.1:66980834-66990594 GCF_001194135.2 Octopus bimaculoides | reverse complement strand
TTATACAATAACCCTGCACCGATAAAGCCTTGTGAGTGGATTCGGTTGACGGAAACTGAAAGTGTCCCGTCGTACATGTGTTTGATCGTGTGTGGGGGTGAGGGTGGGGGTGTTTGTCTTAGTGTGTGTCTTTGTGTTGCGTTTGTACCCCACCACTATTTGTCAAGTGGTGATGCTCTGTTCAGGTCCCCAATAGTTAGCAGTTCTGCAAAAAAATGGTTGATATTAAATACCAGGCTTAAAAATAAGTACTGGGGTCGATTTGTTCGAATAAACCCTTTAAGGCGGTACTTTAATACGTAGAAAGGAAATACTAAATGAACATAATATTAAAATATTTCCTGAAATATTTATATATTTATAATTTTGATCCTTTAAGTTTGTCAATAACATCGGATTATTCTCATAAATCTGATGAAACGACGAGAAACTATTTTTGGACTCACTTGCATAATTCTAGAATTAGTTACATTCAGTTCTTTCCTGGAAGCCTTTAAGAGGATTTCTGTCCGATTTCTGCCATCTCCTTCAAAGTTAACTAAATATTAATCTAAAACACAATGCCCCACTTCAGAATAAAGTAGATTGCTTTTATGGCTGGGAATTACATGGAAAGGTTTAAGGATCCGTCACGTCAAACTTCCGATGCTCTTTCTATTTCTGGCGGTAGATACTTTATGCATGTACCTAAAGCCTTACGAAGAATAGCAAAGTCAAACACTACTTACATTCCATAATTATTCGTTTGGGGGAATAACAAAGATATGATATAATTCCATCTCAAGTCTGTGACACTCATAATTAGCTAGATTCAGAAGCTAATTGTGTGTGTATTATATTATATTATCATATTATATTATATATACTGCATCATAATAATCATAATATATTTATAGATAGGTATTATGTTTATAGATAGGTAGATAGATAGGTAATGATATATAGACATATGTATACATAAATAAATACAAAAATGTATGTGTATGAATGAATGTATGCATGGATATGCATGGGCATATATATGTGTGTGTGTGTATGTACATTTGTATGTATGTATATATTTTGAATTATTCTACAATCGTATTTCATACTTGAAAATATTCGAAAAAGACATCTCAACCAGCATGGTTATTATAGCACAATAATAACTTGACAGAGCTTCTGAAGCTATTTGATGGCATTTAAATGCTTTTAGACAGGGCTGAGCTGAATAAAACTATCCAACTTTGGATTCTATGGAATGCTGTTCTATGGGTTAAGCGTTTCCTAACGTTATACAGCATGTTGTAATCGATGGGGTTAAATCAAAACCACAGGGTTTTGTCATGGGGCTACATCTGTTCATTGTTTACATAAATAACTTTGCAAATATCATCATACATCGTAAAATATAAAATTTGCAGATGACAGAAATTGTCAGAATGTCAAGAGACTGTTTAGAACTTTAATTAGTTGTACGATGGGCGAAAAAGAAAGTAAGACATCACGCTGCTAAACAAGGTTGAATTACGGCTCACCCACTTTGGTGAAGTGGATATAGTTAAACAGCCATATTTTTTTTTGCTTGGTGGAACTATCCGACGCCTCAGTGAACAACAACCTTAGGTGGATTGCACACTATAGTAAAACTGTTATAAACTGTAGATTATTCTCAAAGATGTTTAGAGATATCAGGATCTCTAGATTTTATATATATACACACTTACATACATATCTCTATCGTGTGTGCGTGCGTGTGAGTGTGTGTGTGTGTGTGTGTGTGTGTGTGTGTGTGTGTGTGTGTGTGTGTGTGTGTGTGTGTGTGTGTGTGTGTGTGTGTGTGTGTGTGTATGTGCAATAATTAGAGAATGTTTCTTCAATTTTAAAGATTCAAATTTATCAAAGTTATACAAAATTCTAAATAGGAAATTCTACTGTCTTAGAATTGATATTGCATTTTATATTTGACAGATTAGAATTGAAACTGCATTTCATATTTAGCAGATATCAAATCATATAATCAATTTCTTATATAAACACAAGGATACTGATTTACAGATGATTTATATATCCAATTTGTAGAAATATGATTATATAAAATGCGTTCATTTCTCAAGTGCAATAGAAATTACTACCTGTGGAAATTGAAGCTCTTTATTCCTCTGGGCTGTATGACGGAGCAAATATGTATGAGAAAATAAAGAATCGTAAAGAGAAAGAGGTGATGCTTAAATGAATGTCTCTGTAAAATGTGTCGTTGTTGATTTTATATGATGTTAAAGGTTAATCTAATCGCCATCTTTTGCAGAGTAGTGCTTAGTTTTGGAGAAGATGGAATTAATGGAGTTTGAAAGTTACTCTAAAGAGATTCTTCTGAACTATGTTTAAATGAATGACTTCCTTTTATTTTATTACAATTAATAGATTTATTTTTAATTTATTCCGATGTGAACCTGGCAATGTCAGCCTTTAAATCATTCTATTTTCAGCAGTTAAATTAGATGAATCGCTAATAGCCTTTTGCCAACCCGACATTGTGGTCTTAGCTTATTATGCTGAGATTCTAGAATTAAATATGAACTAAAGGTAAGCATTTCTGCAAGAGAAATGCCTTGTCTTTGAAGAGAAATACTGTTCTCATTTATATAAAATAACTTTTATTCTTTGTCTTTTAGCAGCACTTCCATTAAAAATTCGGGGTTTTTAATGTCATCGACTTCGTCGATATTTTAAATTCTTGAGTGTTTTGCTATTACCATCTTCCGGCATCTGAGAAATGCTTTCATTAAATGCTGCGTCTATTTCCTCATTTCATTTTCGCTTTAAAGATTTTAGAAATTATATACGAACTAATTGAATGTTCCAACGCAATTGTTATATTGATGAATGTTATAATTCTTTTAACGTTTTGGCTCTTGGAGTTATAGTTTAACCGCAGGTCAGCTCTGACTGAGCAAGCTTATGATTACATATGTGCAAGCTGAGCTCATTCAAGCAGTGCTATTAAAGTTACGGTGTAATTAGGACAACAAGAATGTAGATACGCATGTCTTTTTAAAGACGGTACATGTGCGTTGATGAAAATTTAGCTGTTGTTTTAGCCGTTCGAATGAAGGCAAAGTGACTCAGGTAGATACAAGATGTAAGCCATCAAATTCTTAAGTTTTGATTTATATTAATGTTATTCAATCTATTTTATATTCATAAAACCATGTTTAATATTCTACCAAAATTTCTGGGTTAGACTAACCAAGAAATGATATATAAATCTAGTCCGAATATATAAATGTATAGTTGCTGTGTGGTAAGTAGCTTGCTTACCAACCACATGGTTCCGGGTTCAGTCCCACTGCATAGCACCTTGGATAGGTGTCTTCTACTATAGCCTCGAGCCGACCAAAGCCTTGTGAGTGGATTTGGTAGACGGAAACTGAAAGAAGCCTGTCGTATGTATGTATATGTATATGTATGTGTGTGTGTGTGTGTGTGCGCGCGTGTGTGTGTGTATGTGTGTGTGTACTTGTGTGTCTGTGTTTGTCCCCCCAACATCGCTTGACAACCGATGCTGGTGTGTTTACGTCCCCGTAACTTAGCGGTTCGGCAAAAGAGACCGATAGAATAAGTACTAGGCTTCCAAAGAATAAGTTCTGGGGTCGATTTGCTCGACTAAAGGCGGTGCTTCAGCATGGCCGCACTCAAATGACTGAAACAAATACAAGAGTACAGGAGTACAAGAGTATAGCAAATCCATTCCCTCTGATCGAAACTTTAAGACCTATTTTCTACGTGATGTGTTAATCTGTTTGAGAAAGCAAACACATCACTTGCTGCCACCTTAAATTATCGCTTTCTACCGCCTGAGCATTAAGAATACTGTGGCTATTCAAATTCTAGACAGCACATGTCTAGTAGGGAAAGAAAAAAAAATTTAGAGTGACGTGTCAGTAGGAATTGGCCGCCGATCATAGGTTTACTTCACCTGCATTGAAAAAAAATGGAAACAAAGACATTTAGAGAACCTTTATTGTTTTCTTGAGAATTCATGAGGTATTCTGAGCACCCTTTATTTTCACTCATTTATGCACATAATATAGAGTAATCTATGAATCCATTGTATCAGATAAATTTTACTGAGTAATGAATAAATAAGTTACATCATTGTTTACTCCTGCTTAGAGAGTCCGTCATTTTCGAGATTCCTTGATCTTCTTACACTAAGGTTCATATATATTTTCCACGTATATATACACATATACATATGAAATTGCATGAGTTGTGTCACCGTACGAATGAAATAAAATATATACATGTGTGTGTGTACGTGTGACGTGCACGCTCTTGTGTGCTTATATCTGTATGTATGTATGATACAGAGTAAACTAATTTGCATCCAATCACATATAAACTGCGTTTCACTTGATTGGATGTATGTCACACAACTTTCAAAATGACGAAATACAGCGTTATTAGTTTGTTTTTAACTGAAAATAACATTTCACAAATATATTCAGACAATTTATATAAAGTTGTGCAGTAAAGGATTCTTTAGATGTGTTACGAAGGATTTGACTAGGTTTCTGTGGTTTTGAATCCCAAACAAAAAGTTCTATATAAATGCGAAACAATATCAAAAGATTTCGAATGCGAAGCCTCTTTTATTAATTAACCCTTGTATGAAATTGCTGTTAGTTAGCACGTTGGTCTAGAAATAACTTTTGAGAATACATTGTATAGTATTAGCTAACATGTTAGACTAGAAATAACCACTCAAAACAATATATTTTCATTGCTTTGTCTTCATAAAATATAACTGAATTAATGAGATCCAACTGTTCATTAACATCCAAACACTTCAGTCACCCTACACGTACACACACTTTCACAACACACATACAACACATTCAGACATACATACACAGACATTCATTCAGATTCAAATCCATACATATACACATCTAGACAATTTGATAAATATATCTTTATGATGACGCTGTTTTCTGAAGCAAAAATAAGTTTTAAAATAACACAGCAGTTTTCAATTTTTATTTTTATTCTACTAATGCTCTTTTCTAATTTACAGTAAAATTCTTTTCTTTACAATAATTCAACTTATTTTATATTGTTATTTATTTCGTTTTTCAATCAACAGAAATAAACTTTTCTTCTCATTGTTCATAGATTTCTTTTTGTTTCTATCTAATGATGTACAAGAATTTTCAATTGATTTTTATGTTTGGTTTCAATACATATTCTGTCACCTTTATGAAAGAATAAAAGAAATAGTCTATGAGAGGGAATATGAGGAGAATTACATTACGAACCAGTAAATGAATCTCTTTGTAGTCGTCGACCTGTTAGAAATAGTAACCTTTAATACCTCAAACTACACACTAATGTCCTAAAAAGATACATTAGATAATGAAAAAGGAAAACGCTATTGATGAAAGTAACACAGGACAGCCTTGTAGAGAATGCTTTTGTTGCAGGTAGACAGAAGGTCATATTCAACATTAACTCAGGCATGGTTATGAGATTTCAGCAAATGCTTTGAAGTTGTACATTTCGGGTTTGTTCCCACTGCATGGCACAGTAAATAAGTATCTATTGCTCTAGCTTTTTGAACGTTATATGTTTTGCAGAAACTTTATAGAAGCCCACTATTTGAACTGTATGCGTCTTTTTTGCTAGTAGATTGACTTGACCTGTTGCGATATATAATATTGTCACTTGGTCTTAGGATACATTTGTGGAGTAAGCAGACTATTACCAGGTTTCAGGTCATCAGATCTTTTGTCTGAGAGTAACTTTCTCTCACCTGTCTGAGAACGTTGTTCTGGAAAAATTCACGTATTCTAGCTTTCTAATCTAACTAAATCACAGACAAAAACAATGATTTTCTTCTTAATTGATTTGTTTCTAAATTTCAACATAACGTTAAAATTAGCTTATAATTGTAACGGAAGATACAACTACGTTAAATGTAATTCTGCAAAACTTGTGAATCACAAATAAGAACAAACGTACGACAAATTTGTAATATAATTATTCTGTTGTTATTGGCACTCCGTCGCTTACGACGTCGAGGGTTCCCGTTGATCCGATCAATGGAACAGCCTGCTCGTGAAATTAACGTGCAAGTGGCTGAGCACTCCACAGACACGTGTACCCTTAACGTAGTTTTCGGGGAGATTCAGCGTCACACAGTGTGACAAGGCTGACCCTTTGAATTACAGGCACAACAGAAACAGGAAGTACGAGTGAGAGAAAGTTGTGGTGGAAGAGTACAGCAGGGTTCGCTACCATCCCCTGCCGGAGCCTCGTGGAGCTTAGGTGTTTTCGCGCTATAAACACTCACAACGCCCAGTCTGGGAATCGAAACCGCGATCCTATGACCGCGAGTCCGCTGCTCTAACCACTGGGCCATTGCACCTCCATAATTATTCTAAATAGCTCTTAAAACATATTTGATAACTGTGATATTGTTATCACTTCCACTGTATTGGTTGGGTTATGAAGGACACTAATCTAAGCCAAATTTACGCCAAGTCAATCCGTTGTTATTTTCATAAATGTTTAGTAGGTTGGTAGGTATCGATCCTGTTAACTTTTATATTCTTTGATATTCTGAGTGGAATCCTATAATGTATCACAAAGTCAACCTTTCTAATGATTGAATTTATATTTTCTATAATTGAACAAGACGTTGATGCTCAGTCAAACATTCTTGTCTTGAGCAGCTCGTCTGAGGTGGAGAAAACGTCAATGGTAAAATATAATTTTCTTGTAGATGATAGGCTTTTTGTCTTCAATTTCACAATTTATTTGGCAAAGAATTATGCATTTGATCTGACTACGTTTGATATTTGGCTCCTGTTCTAGTAAACACAATTACCATTTGACTATTTGTTGGAATGGAACTGAAGTGCTCATCCTTCATACCATTAGCCGCTGAGTTCGCTTTTATCATCAAATGTGGTTGATAAAATGATAGATTTCGATGTTGTTAGCATTCATCTAGCTCCTTTAGCATTCTGCGCCAACGTTACGACGCTAATTTTAAATATTATAGGCGTGAAATGAAGAGTGATATTTTCCGTCTTAGAAGCATAACACAATTGAAGTTAGTGGAAATAATACATGAATAGTAATAAATATATATATAATGTTATATCTTCACATATAATAGCTGTTGGCTTCCAGTAGGTGACCGACTTGCTCAGCTTGTGTTCAAAATGAAGAAAAATTATCAGCGTTAACTCGAGGTTGTGCTTCTGTAAATAGCCTTGGTAACAATATGAATGGTTTCAAATTTTGGCCAAAAAAAAACAGCAATTATTGAGGGAAGGAACCATGTCGATTACATCGACCCCAATACTTGACTGATAATTTATTTTATCGACCCCAATACTTGACTAATAATTTATTTTGTTTACCCTTTCACATGAAAGGGTGAAAGGCGAAGATGAACTCGGTGGAACAATAATAATAATAATAATGGTTTCAAATTTTTCCACAAACGTAGCCATTTTGTGGGAGGAGATAAGTTGATTACATTGGCCCAGTGTTTCACTGGTACTTAATTTATCGACTCCAAAAGGATGAAAAGCAAAGTTAACCTCGACGGAATTTGAACTCAGAGCGTAGCGGCAGACAAAATACCGCTAAGCATTTCGCCCGGCGTGCTAACGATTCTGCAAACTCACTGCCTTAAAAAGAATTGATAATAATAATAATAATAATAAATAGTCAATCCAAGAAAGCATGCCAAGGTACTCATAAACATAATAGTACACAAAAGTGGACAATATCAAATCTTGTCATCAATCGGTTTCGTAGAACCGTGTGCGTTTTGTAATTAATAATTCTAATGCCAATTATATATTATTCCCTGTTGTGAATTCAAAATATTTACATTTGAGAGTGTAGTAGTTTTTTTGTATGTTTTGATTCAGTTTACCATTTTGTAATATGTCAGCATTTATCATGCTAACGCTGAGGGATCCAGACATGTCAAATTTACCTTTCGAAGATCTATTACAAACGGAAGTTCATTTCACAGCAGATAGAATTCAGTAACATCTACAAATACGCATGCTCTGAATTTTACTCTTTAACACTTTTCTCATCTCATTCCATTATGTGTGTGTGTGTGTGTGTGTGTGTGTGTGTGTGTGTGTGTACATAAATATATTGCTTTCCTGTGAAGTTTTAATTATACCTTTATATAGATTTTTTTCCCTTTTTTTTTGTTTTTCCTTAATTTCTTTCATTCTACCAGTTTTCCTCCGTCTCTCTCTCTCTTTCTCTTTTCCTTTCTTTCTCTTTCTCTTTTCCTTTCTTTCTCTTTCTCTAACACACACACGCACATACATATACGAGGTAAGTTCTCTCCCTCCTTTTATCACCCTCTCTCCTTGCTCTCTCTCTACTGGTCCTCTCTCCCTCTCTTTCACAAACACGCACACATTCACACACACACACTCACACATACGTGCATTAACACATAAACAGCATTTCTACCTATATACGAAATCAATATATTTGGTAGTTAAAGAAAAAAAAAACAAGACAATACCACTGACGTCTACACGTATTTCACCAAAGCAGTTTAGCAATAATCCTCTATTTATTTCTCTGAGCTGTATTATACTGTTACATCTCGTTATAATTTCGATAAAAAAAAACTCAACTTCTTTATCTCACACCTAATAAACATTCGTTTCTGAGCTCATTTGGGGAAAGTTTTCTGACATTAATTTCCGGAGAGATCTTTCAAGCTTTCTTTAAAGCTTTTATTAACTCTGCCCAGTATTATCTAGTGTTTATATTGTTTATTATTTTTATTATTATTACTTCCGCCTTAGCGAAGGCAGAGGTATTGTTTTCAGTCACGTTTATTATTTTGTTTGTTTTTTTGTCCGTGGACAAGATATCTCAAGAAACGCTCGATGGATTCGGATGAATCCTTCAGAGATGCTTAGCCTTGTGACTGGCACGAACTGAGTAGATTTTGGGTTCGATCTGGTACCGGACAAGGATTCTGTATTATTTTTCCGGGTTTTTTTTTTTTTTACATAATTTTTGAGAGCGGTCGGGTTTATTTTTAGTATTCTCGTTTGTGAGAGCAGTTGAGTTTATTTTAGATATTCACGTTCTAAAAATCACTACTGGCTAATCATTGAGAGGACGTTAGTATTGCCTTGGAGGAGGGTTGCGCTCTCTGAGTGCTATTATCATCATTATTATTATTATTATTATTATTATTATTATTATTATTATTATGTTGTTGTTGTTGTTGTTGTTTTTTTCTTCAAATTTTCTTCCATTTCTTGTCGAGTGTTTTCCGTACACCTAGGGCAGAGAAGCTCATTGTATGCATTCCCAGTTTACACACGCAAATTCACAGGTAAAATATGTATTTAAAAAAAATTAATAGATAAATTCATGAATGGGTATTGTTTTCACGGCGATAATGCTCTTCTCAGTACATGAGTCGTTCCAGTTAACACGATTTTTTGCACTTCCTGTAGGGATGGTAAGCCTGGTATCATATTCAAATAGGTTTCAGTACCTTTTTTTATCATTCCTAGAGATCCTACAATCACTGGTACCGTAGTCGCCTTGAGGTGCCACATTTTTTCAATTTCTATAAGCAAGTCTTTATATTTACTGATCTTGTCAAATTCTTTCGCTGCTATATTATAATCGCAAGGAATACTCATGTCAATTAATAAACACTTCTTCTTTGTCTGATCTTTTATAATAATATCTGGTTTATTAG
>NC_068988.1:66977964-66980145 GCF_001194135.2 Octopus bimaculoides | reverse complement strand
CGGACAAAAATGCATAACAGCTTTTCTTCTGGCTATTTAAATTCCGATTTCAAATGCCTCCGAGGTTAATACTGTCTTTCATCCTTCCCTGCTCAATAAAATAAAGTACCAGTCAAGTAATGAGTTCATGTAATTGATCAAACCTGTTTTCTCAAAACATCTATCCTGGTGCCAAAATTTGAAAGCATTATTATAGTTTAGGCGACAAGCTAGCAGCATCGTTAGCATACCAGACAAAATGAATACCGGATTTTAATCCGTCTTTACGTTCTGAGTTCAAATTCAGCCGAGATCGATTTTGCCCCCCATCCCCTTCACTAATTCAACCCTTCGGGGCCCAATAAATTTACGTACTGGAGTCGACTAGCACCGTCCCCAAAAATTTCAGGCCTTGTTCCTTTAGAAGACCGGATTATTATTCTTGTTGCCCTAACGGCGAAGAGTCGGGGAGAATCAGGAGCACTCCGAGCAAAATGCTGAACCGCATTTCGTCCGCCTTTACCTTCTGAGTTCGAACTCCACCGAAGCCAACTTTGCTTTTCATCATTTTGGTGACGACGAAATAAGTACCAGTTGAGCACTAAGGTAATTTGTAATCGACCTTCCCCCCTCCCCTGAACATTTCAGCCCTTGTGCCTATAGTACAAACGATTATTAAGATATAAAAACAGAATATCATCGACCACTTCATGGATATTAATTTACATTTTTAGAACCAGACTAAAAATCGCATTATACATTCACACACTCAGAGGAAGAAATGTGGATTGAATTAGTCATGCGTGTCCACTTCATTAAACGCCAGCTCGACTAAACATATGACAACGTGTTCAATAAAGTATCAGTGGTAAATAAAATACTTCAGAACTACGTACTGCATATTTTAATCTACTTTGGAGGTTTTCACATAGTGATGTCACGAACAGGAAGCGATGGCAACGTATTGTTAGAAACATTGGTAATAAGAACATTCCGGCAAAAGTTGATTTCCTGTCTACATTACCAGTAATTTCTGTGGGTTGGTTGTTGCTTGTTTTTTTCTTTTAAATCTTAAAGTCGTTGAAGTTCTATAATATCATATGCATATATCTTCTTAACTTTTTTTGTGTAAATCAGTATACTTTATATACACAATCACGTTTCATTATACAATATTTTTTTCATAAATGCTTTATATATATATTACCTATGTATTTATTTAAGTGTGTAAAAGCGTTCGCGCATGCGTTCACGCCTACAAAATCCTGTTTCTGTCATGCACACACAATTGCATACGCATATAAATTGAATGGCATGCGTGGAAATATTTTCCGGTCTCCAGAACGCAATAAAAAATGTCTTGTAATATATAACCATACTGTAAAACAGAGGTCAAAATGTAGGGACATTTGAAATCAACTGGGAGTAAAAAATCTCACAAATTCTGTAATACTTCTAAGCCCCATCAAACGTTACTGACCCTCTCGAGGGATATTGGAGAAGTGATTGTGTGAGTGTGAGAATATACTGCGAGACAACATGTGCCATGATTATTGATTATAGCAAGGAAGAAAGTCGAATATTTCAAGCATATGATATTCAATCCATTGAGAATATATAAATCTGAATATTTATATCTGCTTTCTTTGGGTATTGTCTTTTTTTACGTGCGAAAACTAATTAGTTTGACATGCATATCTTTTGGAAAAGATGCCTCCAGATATTAGGAACAAAAATCAAAATGGAGAGTTGCAAAAACGTCGATTTTCATGTTCATACACGGATACACACTAACACATAGACACCACATACATACATACATACATACATACACGCATACACACACTTTCATACATACATACATACATACATACATACACGCATACACACACTTTCATACATACATACATACATACATACATACATACATACATGCATACATACATATAGTGGTAAGGATATCGTTGATTTCGTTATATGAATCTTATTTGATATAATAGTTCGAAATCTAAATGGCTATATAGGAAAAATATGTTATTACTTTTAAAGGTGAGAGAGAAAGACACAGATTTACCGAGATAGACTGGAAAACACTGAGGAAAGAACCAAATAGGAAAAATAATTATATCACTTCACATACATACATACATACATGTATAAGTGATGTGTGTATGTGTGTGTGTGTGTGTGTGTATGTGTGTG
>NC_068988.1:66975712-66977853 GCF_001194135.2 Octopus bimaculoides | reverse complement strand
GTGTGTGTGTGTGTGTGTGTGTGTGTGTGTGTGTGTGTGTGTGTGTGTGTGCAGAGACAGAGGGAATAGAGAGAAAGGAGAGACAGAAAGGAGAAAATGGAGAGACAACATGTTAGAAAGAATAGATGTTATATATATGAGACAGGCTTGTATTATTTGGAAAAAGTGACAGAAGGAATGCAATTGCAGAGGCATGTGGAATATCCAGTGTTTAAGTTGTAGTGTCATATCATTGACTGTTGGAGATCCTTAGTGAAGATTGTGGTTTTTGATTAGATTATTTGCTGTGGAAAGATCAATATACCGCATTTTCTATCTAGTATTTTCATCTGAGAGTGAGACGAGAAAGAGTGAAACAGACCGACTGACAGACAAACAGAGAGTAAGAAAGGGCGATACAGGAGGTGATGAAGAAGGGGAGAGGGAGAGAAAAGTGTTCTGCAATAAAAGTTAGGGGCAAGTGTGGCTGTGTGGTAAGAAGTTTGCTTCCTAACTACGTGGTCCCGGGTTCAGTCTAAATAAGTGGCTCCTCTGCTAACAATCTTCTGCTAGAGACCCGGACCGACCGAAGCCTTGTGAGTGAATTTGGTTGAGAAAAACTGAAAGAAGCCCTGATACACACAAACACGTATACATACATACTCACATAAAAACACACGCACACATATATATTTAATATATATATATATATAGGTATATGCATAATCTATGTATGTGTGACATTGTGCTTATTTTTGCCTCCCTCCACCGGTTAACAGCACATGTTGCTTTCCTTACTAAATTTGTGATTCAACCAAAGAAACCGATAAAATAAGAAGCAGGCTTAATGAAAGAAGAACTGGGGCGATTTTTTCAACTAAGCCTTTTAAGTCGGTGCCTCAGCATTGCTGCAGTCCAACGACTGAAACATGTAATGTGTGTGTGTGTGTGTGTGTGTGTGTGTGTGTGTGTATGTGTGTGATTGTACTTCTGTTCCGCCACCGCCTGACAACCGGTGTTGATTTGTTTACGTCCCAGTAACTTAATGTTTCTGAAAATAAAAATAGTTTTAGGGATGATTTGTTCGACTTAACCATACAAGTCAGGTTGTCTAATGACTAAAGTGAGTAAAAGATAAGAGATAATCCAGGCAATACATATACATTATGAGGAATAAGTAAAGATAGAATAAGAAGACAAAAAGAAATGAGTGCGACTTGTACTTCAATGACGAGAGTGGTAGAATGAAGTGTATGTATGAGGGGGTAAGTCAGTCACATCACCCCAGGAATCAACTGGTACTTATTGTATCGACTCCGGAAGGAAGAACGGCAAAGTCGATCTCAGCGAAATTTGAACTCAGGATGTAAAAACTGATGAAATAATGATAAGCAAATTGCTTTGCGTGCTAACAATTCTGCCAGCTCGTCGTCTGTTTCTGTCTTAATAATCATTTCTACTAAAGGTACAAGGCCTGAAATTTGGTTGGGGGAAGGGGAGTAGTCGATTACATCGATTCCAGTGTTTCACTGGTACTCAATTTATCGACCCCGAAAAGATGAAAGGCAAAATCGATCTCTGTGGAATTTAAACTCAGAACGTAGCGACGGGCGAAATACCGCTAAGCATTTCGTCCAGCCTGCTTAACGATTCTGCCAGTTAACCGCCTTTTTCTGCCTTAATAATGATGTCTATTTTTACTAAGCCTACAAATTCATACAAAAGAAATGTCTTGTTCGTTATAATCATTGAACTCTTTTCGCATTTCTATTTCTTTAGAACAATTTAGTCAGCAGACAGGATTCAAAATACTTTATTTTTCCATTTTTCTGACTTTTCCCATGACAATATTTGCTATTCTGGTCAGCCTATTCTCATCTTATTTCTCTCCTCTTGTCATTCCTATTATTTTTTTACTGTTGATACTGTATATTTTTGGGTTGTAGATTTGCAGAATCTCTGATCTCAAACTGTCTTGATCTCTGTCTGTTATATATTCTATTCTTTTCTATTTGTATCAATGAATATTTATTAAATGTAGTCTCTACAAATCTTGACTTTCGAAATTAATTGCAATGTCTGGGTAGCAAAATTTATTCTCTCTCTTCCTCTCGCTCCTTCTCGCTCCCTCTCCTCTTCTCTCTCTCTCTCTCTCTCTCTCT
>NC_068988.1:66974009-66975594 GCF_001194135.2 Octopus bimaculoides | reverse complement strand
ATATACATAAATCTCTGTCTTTCTGATTTTTTTCCTTTCTCCTAATTTTGACCAAGACAATTATTTCTATTCGAATAAGTCTATTCTCGTATTATTTATTTTTTCTTCCCATTCCTATTATTTCTACTGTATATCTATGTCGTAGATATGCAAAAGATCCTATCTCTAACAGCCTTGATCTATGTCATCTTTATGTCGTCTATTTCTGTCTCATTTATCCCGCCTCGATTAATTATACGATTCACGGTTTTCAGAATTGCTTACTTAGTACCTTTCACCTTAACGTATTGATGTCTAAAATAAGATACCTGCTTCTGCTCTATCCCAAACTCATGCAGAGATGGTTGTCACTCCCAACACTGGCCAAAATAGTCAACTTATCTGTATTAATGAATATTTATTGAAAATGGGATTCATGCAAATATTGATTATTGAAAATAATTAAAATATCGATGCAGTTGACTTATGTCTTTCAGTTTTAATTGGTCCCTGAATAGCATTCGCACTAGGGACAAGTTTTCGATTTCGAGATGTATGGCTTTTCGCCAACATTATAAACTATTGTTATTTGGCAGAATCGTTAGCACGCCGGGCGAAATATATCACGGCATTTCGTCCGGCTTTACGTTCTGAGTTCAAATTTCGCTGAAGTCGATTTTGCCTTTCATCCTTTCGGGTAGATAAAGTAAGTGCCAGTTGAGCACTTGGGTGGATGTATTCAACATGTCCCTACCCCGAAATTGCTGGCCTTGTACCAGCTGAGCACTAGGCTTGAGGTATCAATTAGCCCTCTACTCATCCACATTTCAGGCCTTTTCTCTATAATAGTAAGAACTATCAAGATATATGATGAAAGCTGGCAGGATCTCTAGCATGCAGAACAAAATGCATAGCATCATTTCCTCCTTCTCTAACTTGTAAGTTTAAATTCCGCCGCGCCCCTTTGCCTTTCATCTTTTCGGGGTTGATGAAGTAAGTACCAGCTGAAAACTGAAGTCAACGTAATTAACTAGGGCCCCCTCCTACAAAAATTTCAGATCTTCTGCCTATAGTAGAAAAGGATTATTTTTATTATGATAACGCATAAATGATTCAAACGCATATCCAAATGCACTATCCGTTCGTTGACACTCTGTTTCCAACACTTACATACTGTTCCGTCGCTGCTACTACAACTTGAAATATCTTCTGAAAGGAACAATAAAACAACTAAGAGGTGGGGAATACATTATGCTTTAACATTGGCAACATTATAGAATGTGTCATAGATGTCATTTGGTGATAGTAAACTATTCAATAGTAAATATATTGGTTAAACAATCGATATTCAAGAGTGTCTAGGTATTGAATAAGTGTATTATATTTTTCTTTTTATTTCCTTTCTCCTATAACACATAAAATAGATCACAGGATTACTTCTGCTACAGACATAATGGAGAAATAAAAGACAGGGTGCTTTTTTTGCTTGTTTTTTGGTTTTTGCCATGCAGTACTTCTTACACCACTTTTCAGAAACCACGCTCCAACACTATGCACACACATCCCACACATAAATTACACACACACACACACACACACACACACA
>NC_068988.1:66970995-66973823 GCF_001194135.2 Octopus bimaculoides | reverse complement strand
TCTCTCTCTCTCTCTCCCTCTCTCTCTCTCTATCTATCTATCTATCTATCTATCATTTGCACCATATGTGTTTTGCAAACCTTCGAGCCAATATGAATTAATTGTTTTGTATTTTTTTGTGGTGGGAGTCAGTGGATTCTCGAAGCACAAAAAGCCTTGTCTTATAAAGGGTTTTTCAACACTATATTTACATGTTATTATGTATCTCTTTGTGTACTTCCAGATTCACTGTCCTAGAAAAGAATTATATATATGTATACATATGTATATATACATATATATATATATATATAGATAGATAGATAGATAGATAGATAGATACATACATACATACATACATACATACATACATACATACATACATACATACATACATACGATAAAAGAGGCAAATGAAGGATAAGTTCACGAACAACAATCATTTGTTTTACACTCAGAAAAACAGTGAAAACGTATTAAAATGACATTTCAGATATTTTCTTTACTTGCCATCGGGTTTAGAGTGGGAAACGATGGCGGACAACGAAGAAAAACTGAGAAAGAAAAGGAGGTAGTCGTGGCTGAAATGCTAACGAAAAGCTTAGAGCTTAAACCCGATAGCAAGCACAGAAAGTATACGAAATGTCATTTTAATCAATTCTCACTGTTTCTCTGAGTGTAAAACAAATGATTGGTGTTCGTGAAATTATCCCTTATTTGACTCGTTTTCCGTATGTATGTACATATACATATATATATATATATATATATATATATATAATTCTTTTCTAGAATAGTGAATCTGGTAGCACACAAAGAGATAAATAATAGCATGCAAATATAGTGTTGAAAAACCCTTTATAAGATAAGGCTTTCTGTGCTTCAAGAATCCATTCCCTCCCACCACAAAATAAAGCGAATTAATTCACATTCGCTGGAAAGTTTGTAAAACACATATGACGTAAACGATAGATAGATAGATAGAGAGAGAGAGAGAGAGAGAGAGAGAGAGAGAGAGAGAAATGGGGAAAGAGAGAGAGAATGAGAGATTATAGATTTACAGGAATAATGGTGACGTAGCCAGCCTTCCTCGAATACTGTGATGCAGACTAAGAAGCCGAAACTTCGAAGTCATTGTCACCGCTCTCAAAATTTATAACAGATATACTCTCTACAAAATATATTAACTTATCTTTCAGTTTAATGTGAAACTTTTATTGTCTCACGACATGAAATCAAACATTAATTTGTGTATGCTTGTATATAGGTGTATGTATATGTATGTATATTCGTATGTATATATATATATTGTATAAAAGATCGAGGGTAAGGCCAAAACAATGCAAAGTAAATGCAAGGTAAATCAAAAGGAAACAAATATGTGAATTAATTTAAACTTACCTTGCATTCAATATTTTGGGGTCATGACCCCATCCTCAATTTCTTGAGGATGGGGTCATAACTTTGCATTTACTTTGCATTGTTTTGGCCTTACCCACGACCTTTTATACAATATATTCTACAACATGTTTCACAGTAATTATCCATATGTATATATATATATGCGTATTTATATATATACGTGCAAGTACACAAATATATTCGTATGCATATATATGTGTGTGTACTACAGTGAGTATTTGCATACCATTTTCAAACAGCAGCTTTTGGCATTTATTGTTAATAATTAAACGAACATTGTGTTTTTTCTTCGATTTTAGTTATATCAAAACACCAAACACATAAAATTTTTATCTTGAATAGACATTATAAGTTTTCGTGAATACCAGATCAGCAGTAACTAAATACAACATGCTTCTGATATAACAAATTTGTATATTTTTCAATCACCCTTCTCATGTAATGTTCCACTCTCCTCTACTGGAGATATATTTAACTGATGATCTACATTTTCCTGCATATCACATGTTTGTGCGTGTGTCTGTGTGTTTGTTTGTGCGCGTGTGTGTGCTAATGTGTGTACGTACGTAAGTATGTATGCAGATATATATGCCTTACTTAGTCTCTGTATTATATTAGACAGTTAAAACAGTTTTCATCAGAATCATAAAGCAACAAAGAATTGTTAAAGTGAATAATGCCGATGGGAAAAGAATGAATGATTCAATTTTCTATCATTTACATATAATATGAGAACTTTTATATTTTATCAAAAAGAACCACAAACCACTTATATATATAGAGAGAGAGAGAGGATGGGCCAAAATTAGTGCCCTAATGTAATGTGTCCCAATTATATGTGTCTATTAGTTCTGTAGTTTCTTGATGCATGCTCTTATTATTTCCATATGTCACTGATTATTCGACGTGACGAATTTTGTGAGAGAATGCTTGCAGAAGCCAGAGATTCCAGATTTTTTGATCGACTCAATTTCTGTGATGAAGCGACCTTCCATGTTTCCGGTCACATCAAGCGCCATGACTGTTTCTATTATTCAGATGACCCTGAAGTGGTTTGGGAAATGCACGTTAATTCACCTTCTCTTGTTATCTGTTAGGCGATATTGTCTTCAGGAATTTGTGCATTCTATATTCAACGAGAGACGATGAATGGTGATCGTTATCTGGCGTTATGTGAAAATATCATCAAGCCATATTTTCGATACCGTCATTCGAAAAATCTTTGTGCAAGATGGAACACTTCCTCATTATGACAAACGTCTAAGAAATTTCCTCGATCAGTACCTATGAAATCGTTGGATGTTCAAACACTCACGTTTGGGCACTAATTTTGGCTCACCCTATAGATAGATAGATAGATAGATAGATAGATAGATAGATAGATAGATAGATAGATAGATAGATAGATAGATAGATAGATAGATAGA
>NC_068988.1:66967888-66970963 GCF_001194135.2 Octopus bimaculoides | reverse complement strand
TATATATATATATATATATATATATATATATATATGAACTCAGGGCGCAATGAGTTGTCCGACATGCTAACAATCCTGCCTGCTCGGCACCTTGGTCTGCTACTCATTATGGTGACATCTTTATCGAATATCTGAGTCTACCCGATTTTTATACATACTTTCCTCTTTTTCTATACTTTAATACCAGAATATATTTACACAGGTGTAAACCTACACCTACAAATATACACATATGTGTGTTGTGTGTGTATACGACGAACTTGTCTATAGTTTAGATCTAAGCCATTTCCCTCATACGACATTAGCTAACCCTAAGTCACGATAGAAACCGAAAGCAAATAAAGTTCGACGCAACTGGATCGAACTCATACCAGCCAGGTTACTAAGTGAGCCACTCAAGCACACATTTATGGCATATTGTAAACGTTTTAGATAATTTTCATATCATTTGTATTATTTTGCCTAAATAAGGGGTTTGTTTTGTTTTGTCTATAGATATTATCCCGCTTTAACACTAATCATTTTCTCATAGTCCATGCTTTTCCAACTAAATATCGTTTCATTCAACTACCAAGTGTATGTTTCTTTCTGCATGACCAAAAAAGTTAAAGATGAATACGATAGCCACCTTGCTTTAGAGTTTAGAAAGAATATTTACCATTTTTTTAGTATCTTTTATTCCTGTTTTCTTTTTTGGGGGGTGCATAATTTCGGTGTTTCAGGTTTTTCCATTCAATTATTCATTCTGGTAAACTTGTATGTGCATATATGTCTTTCGCCATATTGTTTGATCTCTTAACAGCATTTAATATATACTTGTTGCATATTTTAACTAGAAATTGCTAAACCTTTAGAATGCGAAAACTTGCCATAGGCCATAATAACATTAGTCACTTAGGAAGAAGTTAATATTTTCTTCTGCTTTTCTTCAGCTTATTTTTGTGATATCCGTTCGCCATTTTAGCAGCGTGCCTTTGCTCAAAATATCTCCATTACACATTTGTATTTTATATATATATATATGTATGTATGTATGCAGGTTATATATATATATATATATATATATATATATGTGTGTGTGTGTGTGTGTGTGTGTGTGTGTGTGTGTGTGTGTGTGTGTGTGTGTGTGTGTGTGCGTGTGTGTGTGTGTGTGTGCGTGTGTATGTATGTATGTATGTATGTATGTATACATATATATACTATAGATGTAAATAAACACACGTATACACACACATATATCTATATCAACATCTCTATCTATCTATCTATCTATCTATCTATCTACCTACCTACCTATCTATCTCTCTCTCTCTCTCTCTCTATATATATATATATATATATATATATATTGCTTTTAATCATTGATTCCTTTTCTTAAACTAACTGCACAGCCGATATTATGTCATTATCACCTAACGCTACAATGTATAGAATTTACCTTGCTCAACCTTCATATTCACCATATTTTTACTAAACTCTTTGTCTCCATTTTCTACTTCACTCCAAATTCGTTTACTTTTCCTACAAAGCTATGGATCCATTTTATATATATACTCACTGATATTGTTGCTGTCACGTCTTTTTCTTTTCTTTTTCTTTTTCTTTTTTTCTTTTTTGATATATACTATATACACCTGTTTTGTCTGCAGCAATATTTCTATTCAAGTGTCGATATCACAGACAGAGACCACCTGACTTCAGCTGTAATAGTAGACGAATGCTAAAAGTGAAAGGCTTCAAATCACAATCGTATAATTACTTGTCACGTGATCTTTTTTAGCCGTAAGTCTGAAACGTCTCTTCAAATATACAGACTTATTATTTACAAAATGTATAGGGAAAAAATCGTTCACTTATACCGAGTTTTAAATTATTTTCTCCAAACAATCTCAGTTCCATGAATTAAGTGAAATACTGCAAGGTGCAACTCAATGTATTCGTAAGCTATATCATGACCAATGATATATCTAAGTGCCATGACAGTAACTTCCTCTTTTCAAATGGTAAGACGACTGTCTCCGGACTTACCTTAGACTCGTCTTCAATCTCCTTTACTAGAGGCTCAAACTCTCATTACTTCTGTACTAGCTTCAATTTCTATTATCAACCAACACGCATTCTTATTACTGAACGTCTCATTGGTTGTTCACTCCCAGCCTGTGGTAATGTAACGAAACCGTTAAACTGGCAACAGGCAGAACATGTGTAGATGTCTGGGACCAAATTGCCGATTGTGAAGTTTATACTTTCATCTCATGCTGACTCTGTAGCATTCAGTTCCAGCAGTTCTAAGCTCTTAATACAAGAACTTAATGTCCTTAGAGAGGAAGGGTAACAGAGTAATGGAAACATACATGCAAATAGAGATACAGATGAAGAAACATATCCATACGCATACGTGTACACACACGCCTACTGGTAACTTTTTCCTGTTTTCTCGGGGTATTTACCCAATTTTCTAGGTTGTTTTCACAGCTCCCGCGCTCGACATTTACTTTATTTTCTGTAACACGCACATGCACACACACACACACACACACACACACACATACATACATACATACATACATACAAACATACATGCATACATGATATAGAGCTGGGTGCCTAGACCCAGTAGTTATTATTTTGTCATGTTCTCACATCACATAATTACCCGGGAATTTGGACATAGCTATCTCAGCAGACTTTTACTGTAGGTGTATTAGCCTAAAGCAAAAGGAGCAACTGAAGCAACTAACCATATTGTTTCCTTCTGATTTATTCATATACACGCTGTCTCAGTAATTTTGTTCGCTTATATACACTTGCAGAGAAAGTAATGTTATGCAAATGTATCAAATCAATGCCTGTTATTCATAGCATTTTATCATAAGTAACCTTAATCTCTCTCTCTCTCTCTCTCTCTCTCTCTCTCTCTCTCTCTTTCTTTCTTTCTCTCTCTCTGTCTCTCTCTCTCTCTTTCTCTCTCTCTCTTTCTCTCTCTCTCTCTTTCTCTCTCTCTTTCTCTCTCTCTCTCTCTCTTTCTCTCTCACTCTCTTTCTCTCTCTCTCTTTCTTTCTCTCTCTCTCTTTC
>NC_068988.1:66965919-66967864 GCF_001194135.2 Octopus bimaculoides | reverse complement strand
TCTCTCTCTCTCTCTCTCTCTCTCTCTCTCTCTCTCTGTATGCATATGTATAGATACTTTCAGTACAAAATTCATTCTGAGGCTTGAAATATTTTATCAGATATATTTTAAACATTTTTAAAGCTAACAAATAGAAAACAAAGAAATTTCTGCTCTTCTGTGTCAAGCTTTCTCTTCGCAAATTAACTACTTAAAGTAGATTTTATGGGAATAAAAACTACTTGTGAAGATAAATAAGAAACATTACAATAACAATAGCTATATTGATTGTTTCTAACAAAAGTATGAAAACTATTGTTTTAGAAAAAAATGGAAATGCGTAGTTCTAACGTTGTGGTGATTGTTATGGACATTAACAACGGAGTGGGATTGGAATGTTGCCATCAGAGAATCGAATACATTTCTTGAACTCGTATTGCCAAAAGCGTACATCTTTTCTACGAATGGAACTTTAATGGCGCTGCAAAAAAATTACTACTTCTTTCACCGGAAAAAAATGATTTGGAAGAACATAGGGAAGAATATTATGGTTTTTAACCATTCCTACGTTTCATTCGTAATGTGTTGCTGACATAAAATAAGATATTTCTATTTGAAACTCTGTTGGTGTTTTTCGTCACTAACTTCTGTCATCTAATCATTAGCATTCCTCCCATAACTTTGTACAAATATTGATTTCTGTGTTGAGGACGAAGGTTCAGGTTTAAACGCAAAAGGAATTAAACTATATATATTTTATAAGGCCTGGAGGAACGGCAGGGAAATCAACTCATCGTAACTTAAAGAAAGTATAAAGGAATTTTACATAGCAATAGAAGTGTTGTAATTCATCTCTTCTATCAATCTGGCATATCAATACAGACTACTGTGAAGGCACGTGGCCTAATGGTTAGTGTGGTATTCTTATGCTCGCAAGGTCATGGTTTTGATTCCTGGACCGGAGCATGTTTTGTGTTGTTAAACTAAACGTTTTATTTCATGTTGCTGCAGTCCACTCAGCTGTAAATGAATAACCCTGCGATGGACTGGCGTCTCGTTCAGGGAAAATTTCGTGATCTCGGTTAGTTGTACACTGCAGGCCTGCCTGGATAGCCGGCGGAGTTGCATCATTTGAAAGTTACAACAGTGTGAAGAAGCGCATTGTGTCCCGGGTTTTTAACAACATCCGAAAATATGGTCGCTTCAGTGATACAGTAATATCAATACGGATTAGGAAAATACTACCAGGAAAGCATTCTGTTTACTCAATACAAATATTTTAGGGCCACTTATGCCATATAAGGAACTAAAATATTCGCTAGATAATTCTTTTTTCTATAATCACCTGGAGAATCTGAGTTAATAATGGAAGTCTTTCAAATCATTATATTGCATATGTTAGGCCCTATCGCATTGCAGAAATTATTTGAAATACTACAGTTTTTGCTAGTGCACGGACGTTTATGGTGAAAATATTGGCCACGCATGACGTTTTTTATCAAATATATTACAAACATCGGGTCTTTGTACAAGAGGTTTTACTGCAGTAGATACATTAAAACGTGGTATCCGAACCATTTCCTACATATTTAATGACATTTATGAGGACAACTTCTGCATCCGGAAATCGAAACAGTACTACCGGCCATTTGTCATACTCAGAAGCGCACTGTATATTTCTGTCGCTAGAGGATTGATTCAAACCAACCTAATAAAACAGACATATAATGAATCCCATTGAAAACATGAAAACATTTGCATATCTTGACTAACATTATCCAAAGTGGTCTTCGTTATTTAAGTGGGATTTGAGGAAATGTGGCTGCTATTTTGAGAGCCACGTAGATACTCTCACGCTGCGTCATAAATGTGTCTACGAAGAATATATCTAATTCAATTTAAACACGCGTGCCCACATACACATATAAACACACGTATATGTCTGTATATATATATATATATATAT
>NC_068988.1:66961795-66965826 GCF_001194135.2 Octopus bimaculoides | reverse complement strand
TTTACTGGCCTTATATCTGTTCAGAGGGGTAGGACTGGCACATCTGATATATCAGATAAATTATCGCTAGAGGCGCTCTTCGCTGGGATTACATTTGTGAGGAATATTTCAGTAAAAAGGATGTTTATGTTTGCATTGGGTGTGTCAATCTGACCCTTGTATTTGCTGGTATTATTTTATTAATCAGCAAAATGATGAAACGCAAGCATTCTTCATTAACATGTTTGCTTTTAATATTAATAACGTTTGCCCCTCATGAATATTTGATATTATAGCTCTTTCTCTACCCTGCTATGCGCCAGCGTGATAAGGTTTCTAAATTCGACATAAAGCCACATACTTGAGTCAGAGTGGTATTGTCAATTGAATAGGCCTTTGTAATTGACATGAATTTTGTCAACCCTAGGTCCGTAAAATATAAAGATAGCAGGATTTATAATTAAATATTACAAACCATTTTCTCCGAGTTTATCCATCTTCAGCCTTTATACATCCAAAGAATCGACTTGTAACATAAACAAATATTTGGTGTGGGTAGTGTCGGCAATGTATTATTCTACTTTATTCCATTAACACTGCCGGATTTGAACTCAAAACCGTTAAGAAGCCAGACCTAAATTTCAAAATTTATGTTATTCGGCCACCCGTCGACCTTACACATCATTACATTGATTATTTCTGGCACTCACCTGTTCCTGTAATCATGTAGTCGATCGTATCTACTTGATTAGTACTTTATTTTATCGACCATTCATCTAAACGCTACGGAGACTTTGGTAAAATTTGAACTGAAAGTGTAAAGAGGCGTGACGAAATTGCAAGGCGTTTCGGCAATCATTATAACGGTTCTGTTGCCCACCGACTCTACACATCATAAATATTGTAATGAAATACAGGGGTAGTAGTAGCAGTAGTAGTAGTAGTTGTTGTTATTGTTGTTGTTGTTTTTGTTGTTGTTGTTGTTGTTGTTGTTGTTGTTTATGTTGTTGTTGTTGTTTATGTTGTTGTTGTTGTTGTTGTTGTTGTTGTTGTTGCTGTTGTTGATTATAAATAATTACTTTTAATGTTAAAACTGATCGTAACGCTGAAGTAATGATCAATGCATTGCCACATTGAATATTCTATTTCAAAACCAATTAATTTTATGCAGTTTCAGAAAATACTAAAACCCATTTCTGTATGAATATATTCCTGTGAGCCTCTGTGAATATGTATGCGTGTGTGTATGTGTTTATACACACTCATCTGTGTGTATGTGTGTATGTCCGTGTGTGTGTATAGAATATCCAAATTTATCGAAATAAAATATCTTTTATTTTTGCTTTAAAGATATTTTAAATAAATTAGGATGTTTTTACAGAGAGGAACTGAACGGATTTTTTCCTAAAAGCATTTTCGAATCATTTCAGATATAATTAAAACAAAACTAAATCTGGGTTACAAATAAAGTGATCGGAATTTACTTCCGATGAAACTTTACGATACAAACGGCAAAAGTCATCAGTGCCGTAATTGGTGTTATTGGTAGTGATGTTCTTGCTGTTGATGATGATGATGATGACGATAACGACGACGGCAATGATGATGATGATGTTAATGATGATGATGTTAATGATGATGACGATGATGTTATTGACTATGATGTAGATGTTGTTGATAATGACGATTATGATGTTGTTGTTGTTGGTGGTGGTGGTGGTGGTGGTGGCGGCGATGGTAGTGCCGCTACTATTACTACAACATTTTTTAGAAATATATACAAAAGTGCATTTTTTAACGTGTCATTTCCTTATTTAAGGGGGACATTTTGTTGTAATGTCTAACGGGTTATGAACATGCGTTGAAACTCCCTCCTTGAATGTAAAACTGTACCTTTTCTTAATGATACAACACTCCCGAAAAATTAACAATAACGACCCTGTTGGGACCGGAACTCAGAATCTTCGATTCTGAAGACAGATGCCTTCTGCATTAGCCACAAGGCCACTTCCACTTAATCATATCGTCTGTATTTTGCCCTTACCTTAAATTTTATCACAGATTAGATCTAAATAACGCTTCCAGTTTTATTATTCAGCAATTACCTTCCTATTTTGTGTTTTTAGTTTTCTTCTTCTTTCAAATAAATTGACAAGAATATCTCACTTTGACTGTGCCACGTGCAGGAAATGGCAGCCAAATTCCCCTGGAAGCATACGATATCGATATCTTCTATAAAAACCGTATGATAAAGTAGATAATCTATACTCTCTAAATACACTGTCTCTGAAAACTACAGGATAATCGCGGCTAGAAGTTTTCGCTCCAGTGGTTTGGTCTGACGGATCAATTCTTACAGGATATCTAACAACACTAAGTAAATGACTTAATCCCAGATATGCTATATCTTAAACTATACAGATGTTATAAAGCTTTGATTTATAGGTTTGCTATTTTTTCCGGACCGTTTGAAATAAAGTTTAACCATCAATTTGGACACTACTCACCTGAAGACGTTCATATACACAACTACTGTTGGATTATGTTAACGCAATAATGTGCATAATATATGTAATTTACAGCAATTACCAGCTGATATTGATGCACCGAAACAATTGTAGTGACTTGTTATAAATCTTGTTCATTCCCTCTTTACCCATTAAAATTATCTTTTGTATAAATCCTACGGATATTCACAGATAACCAAAGTATTTCCAGTAAAAGGAGAAGTTCCACTGTATGATAACATCTGCTAGCCAAAGCCTGCAGAGAAGCTTGGAAACCACGCTATAATGTTATCAATCAGATAAAGTAAAATTATTCATAATTATGTGTGTGTGCTTGTATGTATGTATGTACGTATGCACGTATGTATGTATAACATACTTAACATGTGTGGTTGAAGAGTTAGAGCCTGCGGGTTTCGTCCGGGAAAAATCCCTTTATACACATATTGTATAAACATATTGTATATACACATATTGTATAAACAAAATATTTCAGAGTTGGTAGAAACAAAATCGCCCTAAAAATGACCACAAGTTCGACAGATACGTATTACGGCATATCTACGTCTTGTCAATGTCATGAACTCGTGTCACTTCTGAAACGACCTCGAATCGGCCTGTCTAAAATATTCTTTAAACTATAGACTGGTATGCAAAGACGCTGCATAAGCAGAATAAAATTCGCTACATCTCTGTTGCTCGCAGTCACTTCTGGAACGATTTCGTTTCACCTAGTTCTGAAGTATATTGTGTTCTATAACATAATAAGTCTACGAAAGAATGTTTTCCAAACGGAAACAACAATTTCTGGCATTTCAACGATACAGATACGTTAAGTTTGTTCTGTTATATTTATAAGGTTTTTACTACAGAGCTGCTTCTTTCACATAATTCGAACGCACACACACACACACACACACACACACACACACACACACACACGTACACATACACGCATACACGCACACACACACACACATATGGGAATAACAGCCCACCTCTAATTCAATGAATAGTAGAGATGGCCTACGCGTTATATACTTTCATTGTGTTGTATTTTCTCAATGAAATCTTTGTTGCAAATGGGGAATCAATCCGAGTTAAAAGTAATATATAAATGACTTTCTTAAGTTGTCTTTTCAAACTGACGTGCACTATTCCACTGTTCCACCATTCCACTGTTTTACTGCTCCACTGTTCCACTGTTCCGTGCTGATACTCGATAGACTTTCTACAGTCTATTCCTTTCTGTCTAATAACAGTTAAGTGATGAATGTTTTAGACCACTCTGAAAATTAATATCATTTACGCTGCTTTTTAATAAACGAATACATTTGTAACTCCAGGGATTACAGCGTTTTTATTAAACTTACATTTAATAAGAAATTATTTCTTTTGATTCAAGGAACAAAAAATCGTTATTTATTACCTTCAGTGAATTTGTATAATGACATGTCCATGTATATAGGCAGATAGGTAGGTAGGTAGATAGTTAGATACATACACACATATACAAATATATATATATATATATATATATATATA
>NC_068988.1:66960244-66961150 GCF_001194135.2 Octopus bimaculoides | reverse complement strand
ATATATATATATATATATATATATATACAAACAACAGGTGAGAATTAGCATATGCTTAGTTTTGAAAAAAAGACACCAGTGCTCAAAAGAATTTCGACTCCGAATTTTTCATCCAGAGCAAAGCCCACGGCGTCTAAAGTGGCTATAAGAGAAATCCGAGACGATATATAGGGTGTAACGTGCATACGCACACACGCACACACACACACACACACACACACACACACACACACACACACAAGTGTAGGAAAACAAACACATTCTCTCACACACACATACGTACTCTTAACTCGACAGCTGTATCAGGAAACTCGAAGTTACGTAATAATCGTACTATTCATAATTTGCTGATGAACTATACAAAATGTCTTGGTTATGCCACCGGTAAGCAGTCACACAGAGATATTACAATAAGTTTGGCTCCCCCCATGAAGAATAGGTTAGCAAAAGTGGTTCATATTATTGTGCCAGAGATGTAAACAGTTGAAGAGAGAGGTGGTAGAACATGAACAAAAGCCAGGGAGGGGGAGGAGGTTATCTGTAACATAGAAAGGAGGAACAGAAGTAGAAAACAAATGAAAGGCAGAGTCAAGCCTAATTATGTTTTCATAATTTTAGTCAAGCCTAATTACTACCACACAATCTCTCTTTCTCCTTTATCTATCTGTCTCTTTTTCACTACTCGACTATCACACAAAATATATTGATAGTATATAATCTGTATGCATAGATATAGATGTGTGTGTGTAAGTGTATGTATACATGCATATATGCATATGTGTATGCATGTGTAAGATGTGTACTATACCTGATACATGTATATGTGTTTGTGTTGATGGGTGGTGGCTATGTGTGCGCATGTATATATATATATATATATATATATATATATATATATATATATAT
>NC_068988.1:66955449-66960135 GCF_001194135.2 Octopus bimaculoides | reverse complement strand
ATATATTCTGTATATATGCTTTCAGGGCGAATGTTTTTTTATACGGCACCGCTTTTACAATCCTTTTAATAATAACAATGGTATTTTTATATAAGCTTAAAGCTTATGGCGATCACTGTGCAATGACTAAGAAAATAGTCTAATAAAGGGGCACATAAGCCCTCGACAGAAAAAAGAATGCTTTCTTATTGCATTATATATTTTGCATATTGTACCTCTGTATATATCTGCATGTGTATGTATGTGTGTATTTACATACATATTAATATGTATATAAGAGAGAGAGAGACAGACAGACACAGAGACGCTTACAAAGCGAAGTTTAAAGCAAAACTGACATCTTGAATTATCATTAACTTCCATCCATAAGCTGACCATATAAATTCAATGCTGTTTAAACCATCCCAGGACCCTCTTTCCTTTTCTCTTCCTTTCTTTCCTGTCCTTTTGCTGTCTTCCCGTCTTGTCTTTCTTTCCCCCTCTCTCTCTCTCTCTTACACTTTTTTCTTCTCTCTTTTTTCTGACTCTAACCAAACCTCCAAAACTTCACCACAAACAGATTTGCGCGCACAAGTGTACACGCACATATATATGTATGTATGCATATATAAACACACACATATAGAAATAAAGGAACCTTTTCTTCCAGATCTAAATAAATTAGCATACATTTTCTGTAATGAATTCATATCTGATGCGTCTCGGAAACAAGCGAGATGGAAGCGCCAATAATATTTACCCCAAATTCTAACTACCTCCTTGTGTGTGTGTGTGTGTGTGTGTGTGTCTGTGTGTGTGTGTGTTTGTGTGTATGTACATGCACACGCCTTTATCACATGTATGTATATGCTATGTTTATGCATGAAACCACCATTTATATATGTGTATACATGTATCTGTATGTGAATTTCTGCGTTTATCTGTGTGTGAATGCGTTCCCATGCAATTACTCTTTTATAAATGCATTTATTTCTTTCTGAACACATGTAGTTATCAGTGAAGGTGTGTCCATGCGAATGTGTAACAAATATGCAAATGTGACAGCGTGAATTAATTAATAAACATGAATCCTTGGGTGGGCATTTAACGGGGTAAAAATGTATTAAATGAATATATTAATCATTTGAACACTTGAAGATTACACTCGTCATTTGAAAGTGTTCCTTAGCTTGAACGTGAAATTAGCTATAGCCTTCCAGTTCATAGAGCGAGCTGGTTTCTTAAATAATGTATAGCTATACAAACATACATTACTAATGCAATCTCGTGCCGACCAGGGAGCCTCTATGTAGCTACTTAACCTGCTAGAAATAACTGTAAATCACCTAGAAATCACACATTCCCATTTTAAAATAAAATGAAAGGACATAATAAATATTGCAGTACAGTGTATACTACGATTGAACAAAATGTTACGTTCACGGCTAATCATAGGTTTGTTAAATCACGACTGTTTTGAAGCTAGACAACAACAACTAGTACAACAGCACTGCTCCGACATCACAGTCGGGAGTTTGATATCGAAGGTCGGAACAGCGATTCCTTTGGGGATTGCTAAAATTACAAACATGATTCATTCGACTGTACTCTACACTAAAACAAAATCTTGCTCTGCTGCACTGAAGAAAACTATTTGAAGTTAGGCTCGGTTTTTCGATTTATTTGTTTTGTAAATGACAGTGACTTTTCTGCTTCATTTTTTTTTTATTTATGCATCTCCTTTTAGTGATATATTACTTGATAAAAGTCTTGTAGTCTCTCACTGGGATCAAATGATAGATGAACTCCTAAAGCCAAAGTAATCAGAAGCAGAAATCGATACATTTTTTTTTCTTTTATATATTCGAAACCCTTTTTATATGTGACAGCTATGATTGTTAAATCTTGCAAAATCAGTCTTTTCGATAAAACAGCAAAGTTCAGTGTCTCTAAAGAATTACAGAATTTCAATGAGTTTGTAGCTTTGCTGTTATCTCAATATTGGAAAAACAATACATCTCATTGTGAGATCTCTAACGAAGCTTTAATAATTTCCAACTTACATATATATATTTGCTGGCATCATAATAGAAATATAATATGCTTTGTAAGAATTATGCATCATTTTTGTAATTTCAAGGCTTTGCATTTGAAACTCTTAATGGCTGAAGATCGATCGAAGAATAACGATAACAGTTTTACAGCTAGCATGTAATATATTTCTTAACGGGAATAGTGTTTTTTTCTAAATTCTAACTTAAATATTAAGACATTAATAATCTTTTATTTGACTAAAAACAATTATTGACATGCGTAATAACTTCACAATTATTTACCCTTCTACATCATGGAATATTGCTACGAGGAAGTCTGATTTCAGCCATTAAAAACTCACAAAGATTGCAATACTAATGTCAGTTCATTTTTAATAGTAAGGTGTACTATAAAGTATAAAACAATTCAATATTCATATAGCTACTGAAACACTGGATTATGTTAGTGACCAAGTCACAGAAGTGCGACAACACTTTTGACAGCATTATTATAAAATAGCATTATTATGAAATACAAGAAATACGAATACACGATTCTTTGTGTTCCTAAATGCTTCAAATACTTCTACGATGTTTCAGTTTCAACATGCTATCTTAAATCATTTCTTCATTATTTAAAAGTTGAGTAATTTTTCATTCAAATGTACATACACTTTTGCCTTCACTTTATGCATCTACTATCAATGTGATATCTTCACAGTCTTTCTTTTTCACCTTTCTTGCCTTAGTTCTCATCGGTTAGTTTTGCCTGGATAAAATCTCAAATGTCGCTACATCAATACCAGTATATACCCGTCCGAAACGCCTAGCCGCTAACAGACCGAGAACAGTGAGAAAGTTTTTAAAGAACTAATCAAGTTTACGTTAACAAACGTAATTTGGAAAGTTCGAAATCTAGAGCCTAGATTATCCACATCTGGGTTGTACATTTATTTGATGCTCTTCCTACAGATAAGGCGAATTTTTTTATGCTCACCACCCGATAACATTTTGCCAGTATATATATATATATATATATATTCATTAATACATATAGATACGGGTATGTATGCATATGTATGATAATTATTTGTATTACTACTGTAATCATTTAGGCGGCGAGCTGGCAGAATCGTTAGCATACCGGGCCAGATGCTTAGCGGCATTTTATCCGTCCTCACATTCTGAGTTCAAATTCCGCCGAGGTCGACTTTGCCTTTCATCCTTTCAAGGTCGATGAAATTAGTATCAGTTCGGTACAGGGGTCAACGTAATCGGACTTGCTCGCCTTGAAGACTCTGCTCTTCTTTTTCAAAATCAATGAAATAAGTATCAGATTAATATTGAAGTTGATATAATTGACTAGCTCCCTCCCAACAAATTTTCAGGCCTTTTGCCTCGTGTGGAAAGGGTTGTAACTATACATAGTAACCCGGTGAGCTGGCAGAATTGCTAGCATGCCGAACATAATAATATCTAGTGGAATGTCTTCCGGCACTTTGAGTTCTGAGTTTATATCCTGTTAAAGATAAACTTTTTTTTTCATCCTTTCGGAGTCGATAAAATAAAATCGACTAATCCCATCCCTTAGAATTGCTGACCTTCTACTAGAATTTGAAACCATTATTATACGCAAGAAGAGCGAAGAGTCGACAGAATCTTTACAGCGTCGGAAAAACAAGCTTGCTGTATTTCGTCCGGCTTTTTACGTTCTAAGTTCAAATGCCGCAGAAATCAACCAAATACAGCAAAGCATCCCTGGATTGACACATTTATACTGACCTCGGAAAGGTGAGATTTGAACTCAGTGTGTAGATAGTTACAACTATTTTATCCGACACCCTAACGAGTCTGCTAATTTATAAACTAAAATTATGTAAAACAAATCTGACACAGCAGTTTCAATTCAAAAAGCAGGGAGTTAGAGTTCGATCCAGTGAAATAAAGAATTTATTTACTCATCGAATTGCGAAAACTTAACATGACAAGAAAGGTTGTAAATGCTTTGTTGTGTTTTCGTTGCGTTGCTATTGACGCTTAATGAAGATTTAGTGCGAAAATGTTTACTTGATATACTTATTCATTATTTGCAAGCGCTACTGTAGAGAACAGTTTGATATGTCTAATATTAGAGATTATTTTCAAGATCGCTATTCATGAGATCTCCGACAGTTTAGTGTGAGGTGTCATCATTTCAATGTGGAACTGTCACTTCAAGAGAGATTTACGTTTGGTCTTTAAATAATTCAACTCAGCAAACTGTTTTCTTGCAATGAAATTCGGATATTTCTCTAAATAGTCGTCAGTTTGCTTAATGCAGCTCAATTATTAAAACTAGAAGAAAAACACAAAAGAAACGAATTTCTAAATGTAAACGCAGACATGATTAAGAAGCTCGCTTTACAACTTCGTGGTTTTCCGTTTCAGTTCTCCTGCGTGTCATCTAGGGCCAATTGTTATCTGTTATAACCCCGGAAGATCAATGTCTTCTCAGTAAATTTGGCTGACGGAAACTATGAGGAAGCAAACATGTTAAACATGACTTTACACGAATCTATTCTATTCAATGCTTCTTCGTGCGACATTAATTTCATAGATAGATAGAGAGCACGCACACACACACACACACACACACACACATACACACACACACACACACACACACACACACACA
>NC_068988.1:66953845-66954765 GCF_001194135.2 Octopus bimaculoides | reverse complement strand
TATATATATATATATATATATATATATATATATGATTATTCTCACAGTTTGTTGTCAATTCTTAAAATATTAAGTGCCTCGAAAAACCTACAAAATATTTCGCTCATATTTTTGAGAAGTTTAATTTTATCTGTGCTAAAGGTCAACTGAGAGCGGTTAAGCAATTTATTTTCTTAAAAAGGCAGTAAAAATTTACCTTTACGCAAACTGCCAACTCTTAATCATTATTTCCAATTTGTCTTGAAAGCGATATTTATACATTTTACGTTGCTGAGAAAATATTATTTATGAAAAGTTTCTTACTAAATTATGAAAACTAGTAGGTTTTGTTCCAAAAGTTGATAAGAAAATATGCAAAAATAATCTTGAATAAATAAGATTTGGCTCGAACACACCTGTAGCTTAAATTTTTGCGTTTCTAAATCATAGATAAATAGATAGATAGGCAATAATACCTCTTTTCATACCATGACATATATAAAAATTATCAAAAGACGTGACAATGATACTATATAAAATTCAATCATATTTCTTTTCGTGATATCTTCCATAAGATATACGTCATTCCTCGTAACACTCCGTGTAGTTACAACTGTGTGCAGCTATTGTTATTTACTTAAAACAATGTGTTTTCTTCCAGTTAAATTTGTTTTCCTGTTGCTTCAATCTTTTCCTATTCTTTTGCATTCTTCGCCATTTTCACACTCCACGTGTTTTACTGCAATGCATTTTGCTTCAAGATTTTCTGAGATTTTTTGTTTGTTTGTTTTTCACTTTTTAACATTTTTACATTGATTTTTCATTTTTTTTCTTTTCTTTTCTTTTCTTTTTCTATTAGCTTAAGAAACACTATGTAATTATAGAGTTCTTCGTGGGAAATTTGATGTCACTTGCTATATATATATATATATATATATATA
>NC_068988.1:66950838-66953464 GCF_001194135.2 Octopus bimaculoides | reverse complement strand
TTTCTCCTTGTCTCCGTATTCTTTCTGTTGAAGAGCGTAGCTCGAAACGTCAAAGACTTTCCGTATTCCCGAGCGTCATACTAATATATACTTTTGTTATTTACACCACCTGTCCTCGTCTGTTGTTATTATTTGTATATTCTCCCCCATATATATATATATATTAACTGATTTCAGTGGTATGAGTGTGGTATATTGAACCACCACCTTATTCACATACATATCCATATGTGTGTGTGTATGTGGCTCTATGGTAAGAAGCTTACTTCACAAGCACATGGTTCCTGGTTCACTCCTACTGCGTGGCACCTTGGGCAAGTGTCTTCTACTATGGGCTCGCACCGACCAAAGCTTTGTAAGTGGATTTGGTAAACGGAAACTGAAAGAAGTCCACTGCATATATATATGAATGCGCGCGCGCGTGTGCACGCGCGCATTTGTGTCTTTGTTTGTCACCCTACTACCGCTTGGCAACCGGTGTTGATGTCTCTACATACTCGTAACTCGGCAGTTCGTCAAAAAGACATCGATTGAATAAGTACCAGGCTGAAAAAAAGCACTGGTGTCGATTCATTTGACGAAAATTCTTTAAGGTGGTGCCCCAGCATGGCCACAGTCATTGACTGAAACAAGTAAGATATATATATATATGTGTGTGTGTGTGTGTGTGTGTGTGTAACAATAATTCTTTCTACAATAGGCACAAGGCCTGAAACTTCCGGAGAGTTTACACTGACCCCAATATTTGACCGGTACTTATTTTATTGACTCCGAAAGCAGGAAAGGCAAAGTTGACCTCGACGGAATTTGAACTCTTAACACAAAGCTCGGAAGAAATACCACTAAATATTTTCTTCGATTTGCTAACGTTTCTGCCAGCTCGCTGCCTTCTCTGTCACAACAATAAAGACTTTGATTTGAATAGTAATAATAATTTAAAGTGCCTCCCCCTATTGGGAGTTTTATTTGTTTAATTTTGTTTGTTATTTTATTTACACGTTTTAAAACCCTTTATATCGTCTTGTTTTGTCACTTCATGTTGCTTGTATGTAAGCCCTTGTGGCCAATAAAAAATTATTATCGTTATTATTATTATTATTATTATTATTATTATTATTATTATTATTATTACGGCTACGAGCTGGCAAAGTTGTTAGCATGTCGGGCAAAATGCTTAGCGGCATTCCCTCTGTCTTTACGTTGACCATGCCTTTCATTCTTTCAGGGTCGATACATTAGCACCAGTTGAATACGAGGGTCGATTTAATTGGTCCCCGCTCCACCTAAACTGCTGGCTGGCTTTGTTCTAAAACTTGAAATCATTATTATTATTGTTGTTCTTTTTTGTTTTTCTTCTCATTCTTGTTCACTTTAAGATCAAAGTATGACAGAGATTTTCGATAAATTAAAGCTGCCATAGATCTTCAGCACACTGTTTGAAGTGGCTATTTAAAACGAAATATACACAAAAATATGTGTGAACGCATATTAATGTTGTTTTGCCTGTTTGTGTACATGCATTTGTGTATAGATGGATGTATGCATGCGTTTTCAAATCCTAAAATTTCATGTATATTTATTGTCTTGTAATATATACTTTCCTCTTATGAAATTGTTTTGAGATTTTCCCTGTCATCTTATAAAAATAGATCTTAGATTTTAGAAAAAGTTTCAAATCTATGAATTTCTTCCAATTTCCCATGAGTTTCTTCAGTTACATTTTTAACATAATATAATGTTTAACAAATACACTTGATAGCTGCAAAGTTATAGATCCTGCAGCAGAAATTTGGTTACAAATCCAAAGATTTTTCCCTCATTTTTATATTGTTTTTCAATTAATCATTTGTAGAATAACGTTAATAATGGTTTTTGCTTTGACGCAGAAGTTTAGAGTCACAAAGGCACCAAGCCAATAAGAGAATTTACATGTTGTTTTGCTTGTGAGTAATAGCAGCCAAGTCACTCTCGATTCGTACCTTACCATCTTGTAAAAATGCTCATATCAGATGAGTTGGTCCCAGATACATGATATCCCAAATTAACCAGTATAGTTGTAGCCAGAATGTCTTTTACCACAGATATGCTCGGTGTTCAAAAAGTAAATAATAATAATAATAATAATAATAATAATATAAGGACCTGGAAATTGAAATACAAAAGATGTGGCATCTTAAAGCGAGAACTGTTCCTGTTATTGTAGGTGCCCTAAGTATGATAAAAGAAAGTGATATCAAAAACATCTAAATAATATCCCAAGAGAACCATGTCACAAAGAAATCCAAAAGATTGTGCTGACAAGTACCGCCCATATCCTTAGACATATTGGCAAATGATTGTAACAAACATGCAGATTAAAAGTAAAAGAAGAAGAAGAAGAAGAAGAAGAAGAAGAAGAAGAAGAAGAAGAAGAAGAAGAAGAAACGCCAACGTTTCTTTGAACAAAACAAACAGTTCAAATCCAACTCCAAAAAACTCTACCAAGAACTGGGTAAAAATAAAATAGACATTACTGCAGCACCAACAGCAGAAGAACTGGAAGAATTCTGGAGACAAATATGGTCGGTGAAGCAACAACCCCAGAAAAGGACCATTAAAACACCGAACTTAGCACCTGAGCAACTCT
>NC_068988.1:66946330-66948874 GCF_001194135.2 Octopus bimaculoides | reverse complement strand
TAACTCGAATGTGGAATCTAAAAACAGAAACAATTCCTATCATAGTAGGTGCCTTAGCTATAATAAAAAAATATTCAGACAAATACATAACTAAAACACAAGGACTTACAAATATATATAACATACAGAAAATTGCACTACTGAGCACTGTACACATCCTACGCAAAACACTTTCAATACAGTAACCATAAGAGCACCACAGCAAACCACAGCACATACCCAAGGCGCACAGACTTGCGCTCGGTAGTGAAGTGACTGCACGTTATAAAAATAAAACTACTGAACAATAATAATAATAATAATAATAATAATAATAATAATAATAATAATAATGATGATGATGATGATGATGATGATGATTATTATTATTATTATTATTATTATTATTATTCAGCGAGAGAGCAGTGCATGCCATCAAAGTGACACTGGGATAAAATATACGAAGCCCATTATACCCATCATGACTACCCGTGTGAAAAGAATGCGATCATCTAAAGTTCAAGTCTTTCAGATACCTATTTGAAACTCAGAATGTCTACAAGCCGTTAGAGAAACAGGACGATTAACTCAGCTGTCCAAAACCTCAACTCCATAGATTTTGCGACTAAGCTTGCAAGTGAACTATCACAAATTTACAGAACAAAGTTAGCTGTATGCTTAAAAATTCGCTTTACATTTATGTAGTGTAAGCTTTAGTCCTACTTTGCACAGTAAAATGAGCTAGTATGTTCTACAACCGCCTAAGATCGACCGACGCTTTATCAGAAAATCTTGGTGAATAGAATCTGTGTCCGAGAGAGCGTTGTTTCACACCATGTCCTAATCGTTGAGTAGCTTGAGCGGAGACCTGTGTTGCAATTTAGGTCAAGTATTTGGTTTGATAATAATTTCCTTATTCCCTCCAGCTAAAAACGGAGCGCCTTAAATCGATCGTTCAAGTTGGCTTTACCCATCTGACTCTACCATGAATAATATAAAAACTTATTACTAAATAGAACACTTCAAGTGTAATTCTATTTAGCTGCTTATATAAACTTACAACAATTTTATCTACTCTAAATGTTTATGTTCTTCATGAAATGTTTCTGTATTTCATTTTCATAGGCATTATAGTCGTTCGGCTTATTTCACTGTAATATTATTGTCCTTCATTTAATTTCAGTGTCTCAAGACAATAACTTGATCAGTAAGTTTATTGTATGAACCATACGACTATAATATACATATACTATGAATTTAATATATGTATATTATATTATGAATTTATGACCCAGATCTAATGCAGTCGTGTTTTCCTTTTCTCGTGTGATAAAGTCGTTAAACAAATAATGTTCGAGATATGCCAGTTCAAACTTTATAGCGATATATCTTTTAGTTTATATCGAATTAATCTTGCAGTAATTTAATTTCAATTTGTTCATTTTTTGTAATATAGCGTCTTGACATAGAATAACGCTTAAACATTTGTTATATCTCCACCATTGCTTGCCTCAATTTACATCAATTATTATTATTATTATTATTATTATTATTATTATTATTATTATTATTTTACTTTTAATACCAATACAAATATACGTGAGATTGAGTTTGAGCTAGTGTGCATCCTGATAGATGCATGCAGTCTCATATGTGTATATATGTATGTATATATGTATGTCTGTATGTATATCCATGTGCATGTATGAGTATGTATGTATGTATGTACATACATGTTTGTATATATACGTGCTCGCATGTATCTATTTATGTATATCTAGCTATATATATATATATATATATATATATATATATATATATATATATAATATGAATAATATATATATGCATACATACAATTATATATGTACACACTTACATACATATATGTATATACATATGCATATATGGGCAAAGGACGTCATAGAATGTAAATAACATGAAATACGAAAACATAGAATACGAACTTTTTTGGAACAACGAAAGAAACAAATGGAAAACAGGATAAGCAACATAAAAAACAATCCTTCATCAGTTGTTGGCTGTTTTTCTACTCCGTATTTCAAGCAATTCACAAGATACGCCTTCGACAAAACAGCTGCTCTCCCAAAGCAAATTAAATAAAATTCAGGATTTTGTGGCGGGTCAAAGTTGGTAACAAATACAGGACAGTGAAAACAAACAGGAAGGGCTGCTAAGCCTAAACGATGTAAGGGGTGAACGCTGGTGAAACAAGCTTTGACAAGAGACAGACAAGAATGCGTCTGATCCCTGCAGCTGATCAGGAGGAAAGAGAGAAATTCAAATTAGAAAAAGAAAGATGACCGATGGTCACGTACGGGCAACGAGAAAGCTAAGGAGAAAGAGTGAGGGAGAGAGAGGGACAGACACAGAACGGCGAAAGGGAGAGAAAAAGAATTAGAGAAACGATAAGAGAGAAAGAAACGAAAGAGAACTAGGATAGAACAAGTGTCGCATCCAAATTATTAAGATAAAACTGACTTGGAAGTGGATGCGGGGCGTTCAATCATATGATAATATAAATAATATATATATATATATATA
>NC_068988.1:66944679-66945278 GCF_001194135.2 Octopus bimaculoides | reverse complement strand
TATATATATACATATATATATAACGGAAATCCTTTAGTTTCTACCACTCCCAATGTTTATAGTGACAGAGCTAAGCAGTCAGAGGTAAGATGGAATAGAACTTGCCAAAACTAATCACAAGCTCACAAATCTCTAGTCGTCCCACGGTTATAGTAGATGACATTTACCCAAGCAGTGGGACTGAACCCATGACCATATGGTGGGGCTAGTAATCTTATTTACACAGCCATACATGCGCCTATTGAGTAGTTTGTGTAGGTGTGGATTTTTCATCTTAATTTAAATTGTGAATGTAATAAAAATGCGTCATTAACAAGGATAATGAGATTCAAATAAATGAAATTAGTATCCGCACTTCATCGTATTTTTGAAAAATAGTTGCAGTTTTTTTCTTTATCTCACGGTCTTGACTTATGAAGCCAACTCTTGAGAAGTCACTAATGACCAGAATCAACCTAAATTATTCACATTTGTATTCAGTTCTCACTACAGAGAGTCTGTGGTTTAACCACGGGGGATTCTTTAAACAATGAGAATAAATATGTTTATCACAGTTATGCTTATAAATTCAAACACGGAGATAGATAGATAGATAGATA
>NC_068988.1:66942562-66944579 GCF_001194135.2 Octopus bimaculoides | reverse complement strand
ATGGATAGATAGATAGATTAGATAAAATTGATGCATTATGGTCATATTACGTGAAAAAATGGAAAAATCTTCAGAATTATATAAGGTGAGGCAAAAGTTTTAACATCTTTGTGTGTACGTATGTCTATGTGTGTGTGTGTATGTGTATGTGTGTGTGTGTGTGTATGTGTGTGTGTGTGTGTGTGTGTGTGTTCCTTATTTGTGAATTTGCAATGCTACCATTGGTTTCATGTGAGAACATCGCAATTAACAAGCGTTACTCTGAAAACGTCGGTAATGATAACTTTCTAGAGATACACACGTAGAAGAATTATTCAATATTAGAAACTTGTTTTTGAAACGCAGTAATGAATAGAATTTAAAGAATAACTACTCTTGGTCTTTGTTATTATTGTCATTTAGGCTTATGTTGACTTTTATTGAACAGCCTTTTTACCAAATATTTTCCCATGGTGACCAATTTACATTTATTTAACAATTGTGTATCGAATACTACATTGCACAACGTAATATTAGATGTCAATTTTAAGATAGTCGAGGGTAATTTATTCACGAAAGTTTATCTGTTGTTTCCAGCAGATCAAGCAGTCACATAGAAATTCCAACTCCCCTGGTGTGGTTGTTATAGTGACAAAGCTAAACAGTGGGAGATAAGATGGAACGGATCTTGCCAATAACTTAATAGATAAAGACAAGGAATACTTACCTGAACTCGAAGTTAAAATCATTAATGTACATAGTTTTAGAAATACCTGCAAAATGTCTTACTTTCATTAATTTTTTTTTTTGAGTCGGCATCGTAATTCTCCTCAATTCAATTATTACACCAGATACATAATTTCTTAAAGGCTTGATATCTTATTGCAGTCACCACTATTCTATCGGGATTAGAAAGTTTCTCGGATATTAACATCTAATGTTTAACATAAAGCAAAACATGACAACATTAGTGATCGTGGTTGTGGTCGTGATGGTCATCATGGTAGTTTTCGTGATGGTGGTGGTGGTGGTGGTCTGCTTAAGGTGGAAAAATTCTACCTTGAAGTTTGTGATTCTGGAACTCTGGATATATTTCAATACTTTGGGGAAAGGAGTAATTTAATGTAATAGGCTGTCCTTGGTCCGACACAAAGAAAAACCAATTCTAAAATATCTGGTTCTTCCTATCTACTACAACATAGAAAATTATCCGAATATACAAAATGTCCATATCGTCTAGTGTTTCGTTTGAATTAGGAAGTCATACATTTCATTTTCAAGCGATCATTCCTAACTTATTTAACAGAAGCATAATCACTTGCGTGTTATTAATCGTCAAATATGTTCAAACTACTGATGACGTCATTACTGATGATTGCTGTTTAGCCCCTGGACAGACCCGATTAAACAAGCCAATGATCAAAGGATTTTTATTCATGACTGTAAAGCCTTTTCAAGACAAACTGCGTCCAGGACTCCATTTTTCAATGCGTTATTTTTATAAGACGTTCAGATGTAAGTTGTGACTGTTATTTCAACCAGTATCGTGACTACATAGACGCTGATTATTTCTTTCTTTGGAAGAAGTTATTGGTAAAATTCTGTTCCAACACACTTTGGACTTATTAGCCTTGTCAATGCAAACGAACTCTAGCCGCCTCCTACTCCAAAAGATGGACTCGGTATGTTATTGCTCGACTAGCTGGGAACAGTAATTAATCTTCAATATATGATACCCGATTGTCCTCAGAATAACATGTAATACTATATCATATAATGCGGCCTTAAACAGACAGACTATGTTCCTGTCTCACTCTTGCAGATTGCTTTTGGTTCCCAAGCAGCGTTGGGACACCGCTGGATTCTACAGTACTGCCTCGGTGATGAAATCATGATATCTGTTTGGTAACTGGTGATGGGAATACATGTACGAACGTACTTTCGTACGCATACCTACATACAAACATGTACGCATATAGACAAACAAATGTACATACAAGTATACGTTCATACATACATACATACATACATACATACA
>NC_068988.1:66940864-66941920 GCF_001194135.2 Octopus bimaculoides | reverse complement strand
TATATACATACATACATACATGCATACACACACACATACATACATACATAGATACATACATACGTACATGCTTACATACCCTGTTGTTGATGTTGAAATCCCAATTAAGGAGCCTTTCCCTATTGACAAGAAATCTTGGTATACTACTGAATAATAGTATACATACATACACGATGAATTTTCATAGTTTCCTTTAATCAGATTCCACTCGAATGTTTTGTGGAAGACACCTATTCGAAGTGTTATGGTTTAGAATTGATCCCAGCAACTCCATTTTGTAAAGTGCACTTCTGAATAAAAACATTTGTTTATTCTTGAAAAACTTTGTTTTATTAATGAAGCAGAAACAGCTGTAATTTATGACATGGTCATTTGTTAGTATAAAATATTTAAATTCAATTGAATTTATAATTGTAGTATTTATTGTTTTTTTTTCCATTTTTGATTTATATTTATATATATAAATAAACTGTATGTTTATTTTTATTTACCTATTGGGGTAACATTTTTATTCATATAAGTAATACAAACCAGTAAACTCTTCGGATATAAAATATCCCATAGATGTATTTTATACCTAGCTAAACTGTTATCTCTCTCTCTTTCTCTTTCTCTCTCTCCATATATATGTAAATATATATATACACATTTGTATCTGAATATCCCGGTGATCGATAACCGTATAATCAAATCAAATCCTTTAAAAGCGGCACCCCGACATCACTACATCACTACAATTCCCTGATAAACGAGAGTGAAAGAGTCAAAAAAGGATTGCTTATACAATTTTCTGTTTGTTATTCAAATCAATCTAAGATTGATTCTAATTCCTATCTGGAGCTTAACTGACTGGAATACTTATTACCACTGCAGATATTTCTAAAACATAAAAATCATCTAATACTAAACTTAAATTAGAATTTTGTCTCTTGAGTATTCTGATGTAAATAACTATATCCCGAATTGCTAATGCACACACACACACACACACACAGACACACACGCACACAGACACACACACACACAGACACACACACACACACACACACACACACA
>NC_068988.1:66921461-66937934 GCF_001194135.2 Octopus bimaculoides | reverse complement strand
TGGTGGTGGTGGTGGTGACGGCGGCAGTGGTGGTGATGGTGGTGGTCGTAGTCGTGGTCGTAGTCGTGGTGGTGGTGGCACTGGTGGCGGTGGTGGTGGTGGTGCTGCTGCTGCTGCTGCTGATGACGATGATGATGATGATGATAGTGGTGTTAATGATTTTTGACTTCTGTGTAGGTTTCTATTTTTTTCTTTTATATTAATCCCTATTGGCTTGTCAGTAATTTTTGGTAATCAATTCGAAATTCCAAGACAATTAATTATCATTCATTCTAATTTTAAATATCTTGAAACCTAGCAGCAAATCGTAATTATAACAGTAGTAGCTACAAAGATGACGTTAATAAAGATACATATATCACCACAATGTACGAATAATCGATAAACGTTGGCTGACCATTTCTGTAGATTTAATAATGTTATATTTTCGTCTATATTTCGGTCTGTTTCTCTTTCATAAAATTATTAGAATTTTCAGTTGTATTTTTCAGAACCGTCTTAGACTTGCTTGTGACATAGAAATATTGACCTTACGATAACTCTTCAAATAAGGTGTCTGAGAATGGCAAATATCATTAAAAAGTGTTGTTTACTAATTTTACTAACTTTTGCTCATTAATTATTCAATCTGTTTATTTTTCAATAACAGTTTGTTTATTGATTTCGTTTTCTTGGTGCAGATGCTACTACGATGCTGAAAATTCATCAGATTACCGCGTAATCTACGATTATCAACGGCTCTCAAAACATTTAGCTCTTGACTCGTTGACCAAGAACTAAAACAGATTTTTCCCGGTTTGAAAGACGTTTCTCTTGAGTTAGCGTTTTGTTTTTTTCATATGCAATAATGCATTATCATGTAGTACAATCAGTGCCGTCTTAATGATGGGTACACTGGATAGTTTTCCGGGAGCCTCATGGGTCTCAGGGTATAATTCTGATCTATATGGGATGTGGTTGGCTGTCAGCAAATAAATACTACCCCCAGAGCTTTGAATTGTTGGGGTCTTATAATGCCGCTGAGACTTCCCAATGGATAGCCCACGCTCAATGTTGAACATCTACAAGTCACTCGTTAGTTATGGTCAGATCCACCGGCGCCGACTCATTCTCTTTAGAGTTCTTTCTTCCTCTCCCTTTATTTTGTTTGGGTAATAGTGGTTGTAGTAATGGGTATTGCGCAGGTGTTTGTGCTCGTTGTTATGGTTGGCGTGAGGATGGTTGCTTTTGATTGTGGTGATGGTGGTGGTTTCGGCGGTGGTAGTGGCGGTGGTGGTGATCGCCACTGCCGCCGCCGCATGATATCGGTACTGGTCGTGGTTCTATATCCTTATATTTTGTTGAGCTTAAGCTACCAATAAAGTCGATTTCAGGTATCCTCCAAAATATATCATGACTGTAGTGCCTGGTTGTTTGCCGTAGCAGAACGGACAAAATGTATAATTTCCAACATCGGAAAGGTTACCGTGGTTTTTTGTAGGCACAGAGGAAAAAATCGGAACTGAAAATTGCGAAATATTCCATGAAACTTTAGAGCGGTTGTAGCACTACGTGAATGGGAACTATATCATCTTGTGAATAGTAAAATATAGCACTACCTGAATGTTTTCCCTATACTGCATGTCGCTTGTAAAATTTATCACCATGTCAATGTTGAATACTACTATGTGATTGGTGAAATGTAGTGCTGTGTGGATGGTGAAATATACGAATGTGTGGCAGATGAAATCGAGCAGTATCTAAATGGCGAATTATGCCAGAATGTGCTCGGTAATATATTGACATGTAGAGGGTTATAACATTCCGTCATAAGGCTGGTGAAGAATAGATCTGCTCAGTCAGAGTGACCTAGGACTAAACAACAATAAATCGTTAATCATTCATCAGGTCAAACGATTATCTATGCTATATATGTATATTCCTTGGTGTATAAGAGAAGACCTTTACATAAAACTTTTGATAATAAATACACAAGTCGTTATGAAGAGACAAAATGTAATTCTCAAAACGAAAGCTCTGAGTCATCATAGAAAATTATCAACGAAATACAGTGTTAAGTAAAGGCTCCCATACTTGATGTGGTTAGCGAAAAAGAAGTTACAATCAATTGAAATTTTGACCATAATAATTAAATTGATTAATGTGGCAATCTGGCAGAATCGCAACCGTGCAGTCTTTATGTTCTGAGTTCAAATTCCGCTGGAGTCAACTTTGCTTTTCCTCCTTTCGGGTCGATAAAAGAAATACCAGTTGAGTAATGGGATCGATGTAATAGACGTACCCTCTCCCTCAAAATTGCAAGCCTTGTACCATAATTTGAAACCAATAATTAAATTGATTAGAAACAACAGCAACAAATTCATTTTCGACCTTGAGGCGCCTCTTTCGTATTGATATAATGTTTCTTAAAAAGTTAGAAATAGATAATACAAAACTTTAGTCTCATATAGTGGTGAAGCTCCTTTTGTAGCTTAGTGAAGCACCAATAAGAGTATCAAAAGCAAAAAATTGATTTTAAACATGAAGTTATGAAAGATTGGCCATCACCAAATCACTTTCGTTTGAATATAAGTCTAAACGACACCGCACTGCAGCCAGTTTCACTTAAACATGAACCTGTTTCGCATTTAGGTAACCTAAGTCCGTTACGGTTCAATTATATCGGTGATGGTCATTAGAGTGGCACTGCTGAAATACAGCAGAGTAAGAACCAGTAACAGTAGTCGATTGGTCTTATCTCACTATGTACGTATGTATGCATGCATGTAAGTATGTAGGTATGTATGTACGTACGTATGTATGTACGTACGTATGTATGTATGTATGCATGTATGTATGTATGTATGTGTGTGTGTAAGTATGTATGATGGTGACATATATATGTATATGTATATATATATATATATATATATATGGATATACATCAAGTCATTAAAAATGAAATGTCCGATTTTTTCATGTAATAAGTTCGACAGTCGTTAACCCTAATGTCTTATACTGACAATTCTTTGTTTTACAAAATTGAAGAGTTACATCATCACCTTTCTAAATGCAATTCATATGGTTTGATTATATTGTGAGTTTTCTCTAGTAATTCAATTTTTGTGAATCCATGGATAGATTAAAAATTCCTGTTGTTTATGACTATGAGGTCCATCGTCGAACCAATGCATCCCAGACAGCTCGAAACATGAATGAGGTGTTTGGTAAAGATGTGGTGAATTAACTCACTGTACGTCGATTGTTTGAGAAATTCGGGTCTGGTGACTTTACTCTTGAAAATCAGTCCCGGGGTAGACCTGAGACCAAGGTGGATAATGATGAGCTCGAAACTGTAGTGGAAGTGGATACATCTCAAACTACGCGTGAGTTAGCTGCAAGGTTTGATGTTTTGATTCCAACTGTATTGGACCTTCTGAAACAGATCAGCATGGTAAAGAAGTGGATACCAAACGAACAGAACGAGAATCAAATAACACATCATCTTGAAACTTGCTATTCTTTGCTGTTACGGCATAAAAGCGAACTATTTTTGCATCGTATTGCTACGTATGATGAAAAATGTGTTCTTTTCAACTATAGTAAGAGTTCTGCACGGTGGTTGGATAGAGACGAAGTGCCAAAACACAATCCAAAAAAGAATATTCACCAAAAAAGCTAATGATGTCCGTTTGATGGTCCAGCGCTGGTGTCATCCACTACACTTTCATGAGACCGAGTAAGTCAATTACAGTAGATGTTTACATGAACCAATTGGATGAAATGATGAGTGAACTTACAATTAAACAACAGAAACAGGTCAACAGAGACAGACCAATTCTCTTGCAAGACAATGCTCGACCACATTTTGCACAAAGAACGCTACTTAGGTTATAGGAACTGAACTTGGAAATACTCTGTCTTCTACCTATTCACCAGACCTTGCACCAACTGACTATCACGTTTTCCATGCATTAGACAACTTTTTGCAAAGAAAAAACTTCAAAAACAGCCTTTCGTGATTTCATCACCTCCTGCTCTTCAGAATTCTTCTTCACTGGCATAAGTTACCGATGAAATGACAAAATTGTGTTGACAATTTAGGTGTATACTGTGATTAACAGCATTCCTTTATACATTAACGGCATTGCTTTTTGTTGAGATAAAGTAAAATAATTCTTAATGACTTGATATATATATGTATATATATATATATATGTGGTGTGTGTGTGTGTGTGTGTGTGTGTGTGTGTGTGCGCGTGTGTGTGTGTGTGTGTGTGTCCGTTGAAGGCATGTGAAATATGGAAAGTCAATTAGCAAAGCAATGCTTGTCGTTGCCATCAATGGAGGAAACGGGAAAAGAAAGGAGAAATATGCATTTTGCATGCTAAACTTTAGCGAGTTATTCGAAAACGTACTGCCAGGAAGAAGTTTCGTGCGCAATATGTGCGGGTGTGTGTGGAGCTACAAGGGTAAAGTGGAATTCTATCTAAGGGCACAATATTCTTGTTTGGCCAATAATGTTCTTTATCGGCCACGGGAGGATATATATATGTGTGTATGCGTGTGTACCGTTCCATCATTTATATACATATACGATAGATAGATAAGTAGATAAAGCTATAGGAAATATTGATTTCAAATTTTGGCACTAGTCAATTTCACGGGGAGAGATAGTCGATTACATCGACCCAAGTGCTCAACTGCTACTTATTTTATCGACTCCGAAAGGATAAAAGGCAGAGTCGACCTCGGCGGAATTTGAACTCAGAACGTGAATATGGACGAAATGCCGATAAGCCTTTCTCTCGGTGTCCTAACCATTCTGTCAGCTCGACATTTTATAGCGTGTAAATATTGGGTTTTAGAAAAGAACTTGGGTGGAAAAAAATTGGAGGCTACCGTGGAACTCGAAACCACATCTACTGTAGACAACATATAATTTTCGCTGGTAATAGCGAAGCTTCTAAAATAAACGGACCAACTGGAAGGATTGCTTTGGTATAACGATAGAAGATTTTGTCACGTTTATAAAAAGTGGTTGCAGTGTTCGTGTCCTACGGGCAGCCTTCGAATTTTTCCATTCAATGGGTTTTTTTGACGCAATATTTACACGCTATTATTTGTAGCTTTATCAATTTCTCGTTCCATCGATAATAACTATTCATTTTCCGTCTCTCAAAGTTTCTACATTCTTATGACATAAATAATATATGGATATATTATGTTGTATTATATCATATCATATTATATTATATTATATAATCGTATCCATCTTTCATCCGTTTTGCTACTGCAATGTCATCATTTTAACATTTATTATCGTACTATTTATTATACCCTGGATTCTTCAGTGCTGCTACTATCAATAGCTGTGAAACTTTGGCAAATTTGATTTTGTGTCTTTGTTATTTTTTGTTTTGCTTTTCGTTTTCGTTTGTTTTGTTTTTTTTGTTTATTTTGTAATTTCGTTCCTTATTTTAGTTCATCCACCACCACTAACTACAACAACAGTATTTTGAGTTCATATCACGCTGCATTCGATTAAATCACCTACATTCAGACACTCATTCGATGTTGGCCCTAAGCCTACTCTAAAACAAAGAACGCTTCCATTTATTAACTAAATTGATGTCAATTTGTTCTTTGTTTCAACTTATTTTCTAAATATAATTTCATGAGCTCAATAACAATTTTGTTTGTTTATACCAAATAATCCAATTTTCTTCTCTTTTAATTATGAATGCAATGCTATATCTTGCAAAATATTGTCCAGGACAGAGATTAAAAATAGAAACTAAATACTTTATTCTGAAACGTGTTTATACTAGATATTTCATCATCTATTATTATCAGTTAGATTTTAGAATAAAATGTAAGGATTCCTCAGCAAGTTTTACACTTTATAGTTTCATTTATGTATTATTCATGTAGTCTGTTTGTTTTGCCAAGTCTTCGTGATTCTCTTTCATTTTCTCATCTTGTTATTGGAAACACGGAGATGTCTCTTGTAGAAGAGATTAAGAAGTATTGTATTAGATATAAAAGTTTTTTGACAATGTCTTAGCTCCAATCTGCAGTTTGATCCAATAGAAATGCGATCAATGATAAGAGATTATCTTCTACTGTGTCTATAAATATATTTAGTCCCGGGTTTAGCTGGATTAAATCTTAATTACGTGGAATAAATACAAACACTGCATTACACCAAAATATTATTTTCAGGTTAAAAATAAGATTAAAAAATAAAAACATCTCAATTTTTACAGTTATTTTATTTTATTTATTCAAATACTAGATTTAAGGAATTGGTTTGGAACTATTAAATCTAAAGTAATCCACAAATATATCAAAATGCTCCGATTTCTTTTATTTCTGGTTTTGTTATTACTGTTTGCTTCTTAGTAAATTACGGCTCAATATTTAGAAAAGTTTTGATTATATCTGTCACAGAAATAATCCTACTGAATTAATATTGTAGGTTAATAGGGACATGTCTTAAACTATCTTAGCATAACACCATGACTGGAATTCTAACAACAAGAAATTAAATACAAATATAAATGTGCATCAACCTAAAACTGATGTTTTTGTTGAGCCAAACAATGTGCAAACACTTCAAATTTCCCCTACTTGACTGATGACGTAATACATTATGGTTGCAGGCTTGAGTGTGTGTTTGCGTGTGTACGCGTGTGTATGAGTGTGTGCGCGCGCGATGGGTGTGTGGGTGTGGTTGTGTGTGTTTTGAAGCAGCATTGAATAGAATATAATCGTGTGAAGTCGTATTAAACTTGAACGTGAAGAGACCTTTTAATGCAGAAATAGTCTCGAGAGAAGATTCCCCTCCTAGACGACCTATTTGCACTGACTTTGGCTGTGAACAACGTCACTGGATTGTAGGACACATGCATTTCTGCATTCCTTCACGTCGTCAGCTATAAATACGAAATTTGCCTTTCACAGCCCGATAAAAACAGTAAATGACACGTTCGCTGGTGTGTGTAAAGCTTAGTTAACTTTCGAACGATTTCCTTCGTTTCCTTATACAAAATATGTATGTATGTATGTATGTATGCATGCATATATGTATGTATTCTTTTATTCTTTAACTTGTTTCTGTCTTTTGACTTTGGTTATACTGGAGCACATCCTTGAAGAGTTTTAGTCGAACAAATCAACCCCAGGACTTTTTTAAACCTGGTATTTATTCTATTGGTTTCTCTTTGCCGAGCCACTAAGTTACGAAGAGGTAAACACACCAACACCGGTTGTCAAGCGGTAGTTGGGACAAACACAGACATACAGACACACGCGCGCATATATATATATATATATATATATATATATATATACAGTAAGAATCTACAGGAGTGATACAAAATTCTGAGTTTTGTTTCAAAGAGCTTGTCAAACTTAATGGACTTTGAAATATAAAATCTAAGTATAGCAAAACAAGAAACACTTTACAAACTGCGAGTATTTTTTCTTACAAAAGAGCGTTAATTTTCACGAGATATAAGTAATATGCAAAATGCATGGATTGTTTTATTAATATGAAGGAGACGAACCACATTTTTTCGTGTTTCTGAGATGTGGAATATTGTTATATAGGGATATATTCATACTAGTGTCTTTGTCTTCATTATTCTAATCGACCGTTCTACCCTCCGAGTTTTTTTCATTTGCCTGTTGCATTGCATGAAGTTCGCTTAGGGAAAACCGGAGTGTACAGAAGTAATGTTGCGCTGAAACAAATAACAGGTGATCATTAGTCAGATTATATCAGTATATGCACTTCTCCATATGTATACATACGCAAATACAGGCATATATTCACATCTGGATATATACATAATCTTTTCTGCAGTATAAAGAAACCGACACCTACACACACACGTATAGACACAGACTCAAACACACAATCAGTTTTCCAAAGTAGTTTTTGCTTCCATAAATTCAAAATACCAACTTTCCTTGACTGATTCTGGAATAATGTATTCAATCTGAGCCATGCAGATATCCTTAATAAATCATTCTTCTTTATAATGAAGCAGTTTTTTTGTTGATTCAGTTAAGCTTTGTAATGTGATTACTTCCTATTGCTGAATCATCGAGCAGACAGAGAAATACAAAAAATAGTAGAAATCGATAGTTTTTATTATTATTATTATTATTATTATTATTATTATTATTATTATTATTATTACTATTATGGGTTTTATTGTGAAAATACTCGACAAATTTATTTCATCAATGTAATTTAGAAACATGTCTTGATGTATTTAAGAAAGTGTAATTAATTTTTTTTTTAAATCTACGAGAGTTCTGCTTCTACAAGAAAAGCAAATAACGTCATATATATTCTAAAAAGAAATTCTCTCTTCAATGTTTTAAAAAAGAGATTTTTACTCGAAAGAAATCCATTGAAATATTGAAAGAAAACTACTGAAAAAAATGACATTTTTCAATACTAAAAGAAACTACAAAGTTAGTGGCAACTATAAAATATATTTATATTGTTACGTCTGGGTACCTATGAATTGATATAGACGAAGTTTCGTTGCTGCATTAGAGAGATTAAATCTAGTCTATAGCATAGAAACAGAGTAAGCATTTTTCTTTCACGATTAATTGCGAAATCAATAAAATGTTGTATTATGTGAGGAATTCAATGCATCATGACACCAATGATTTTTATACATACACTTTAATATATAGATACGTGATATCAAACATAAACTCTCTTTAAATACACTCACAGCTAGATATATGTATGTATATATTTTTGTATGTTTGCAAGCATGTATATATGTTTGTATGTATATCTGTAATATTGGAGAATTATGTAGAACTACCATGTAATAGATATTGTAAAGCTGTTGAAATCCATATAGCGCATTATTTTGTGAATGGGTAATATATTGTAACAAACTGTATCCACCCACATACATATGTGGCAAAGCATGTATCTATATGATATATAACAAATATATAAAATATAAGCACATGTACGTATGTATATAATAAATATATAAAATATAAGCACATACACACACACATACAACTATATTCACACGAACACACACATTCAGATATATACGTGTGTGTGTGTATGTATGTGTGTGTGTCTGTGTGTGTGTGTGTGTCTGTATCTGTGTCTGAGTGTGATAGGCTATATCGAACAGAGAGAATAGGTGGATTTAACAAGACTACCAATTGTTTCGTACGAAGATCTCTTACATAAAACTATTGGTAGCATTGTTTAAATACAATATATATGTATATATATATATATATATGCATGTATATATATATATATATATATATATATATATATATAGAGAGAGAGAGAGAGAGAGAGAGAGAGGAGAAAGAGAGAGAGATACACTAAAAAAAAACAGTCAAAAAAGAGTAATATTGATTGCATTAGTGCTTTCATGTGCTTCCCAATATTTTCGCATGTATATATATATATTTGTATACGCCTGTATATATAGAGACATTTATATATATATATTTATATATATATATAAGTGAGGTTCAAAATTCACAATTGTTTCGGTGGCATTATATTGATGCATCCATAGATTACATCATAGCAATATCTCACCACCTTCATGGTAAATTTTGAAGTCATATATAGGCAAGGTAAAACCTGATGATGACATGATAGTTGGTGAACAGATCATCTTCTGATTTTACATGCTTGTATACGTGCTTAAAGTTTACCTGATGATAGGGCTTTGCTATGATGTAATATCAGAACGCATCAATAAAATACTACTGAAACAATTGTTACGAATTTTGAACCCTACCTGTGCTCTTCGTTTATGCATACGCCACACCTGAAACCAACCGTGGATTGGATCTAAAGTTTATATTTGATTTGGTACCTGTCTATATGTACGTGTGTGAGAACGTGCGTGTATGTGTGTGTGAATGTGTGTGTATGAGCGTGTGTGTGTATGTGTGTGTGTGTGTGTGTGTGTGTGTGTGTGTGTGTGTGTGTGTGTGTGTCTAAAGATACTTGCAGTATACTACCAACAAATAACTAGCAGTTGTTTTACCGCACTAACTAGTCCTGGCGCCCTTCTTATTGAGATGTTTAGATGCTAACGACTACTGTAACTAATTGATATGTGCGTGTGTGTGTGCGTGCATGTTTGAGTATGCATATGTGTCTTTTCATATAGATACATGCTTTGCTAACGTTTTTCTACTTCAGAAATTAGATAAACAGAAGGGTAATTTGACATATAATTAGTTTAGTTATTTATTATCTTCATCATTACCTTAATATCATCATTATTTCCTTGTTGACTTCACTATTCTTTATTGTCTTCATTATTTATTTATTGTCTTTATTATTTCCTTATTATTTTCATGTTTCTCAATATGCAAAAACAATGTTTCTATCTCTCACCATGTGTGAAATTTGTTTAGTGCAACTTCTTCAGCGTAGTTTTTTTTTTTTTCTATTATTGTAATTTTCTTATTTTTGAGTGCAATGATCGAATGCAAATTGGCCTCTCGGGATGAATGCGATTCAAGATTGGATTCTATTATTAACGATATTTGAAACATAGCATCTTCATCAGAAATTGGATTATGACAACAGCTGTTATGAACTTTACGGTTAATTCCAATTTTCTTATTCATTACGCTTACTTACGTACATGAAATATCCCATCATTAACTTAAACTAATTATATTATTATCTTTTTTTGAATTCTCTTTCTGTTGTTTATGTTACTTAATTAAGTTAAACCACTAAAATTTCCTGTTATCTTCTCTACAAAATGGTGGAATTCTCACGATGTTATTTTGTTACACACGTCCAATAATAAAAAGCTGAAACATAAATCAAATTAAAAATCACTGAAGTAAAACTAGCAATACCTATGTATATGATATGATATGATATATATATATATATATATATATATATATATATATATATATATATTGATTTTAAACAGAACAGCAAAGTTTCAAAGTGACTCTAAAGCCCAGAGTTTCAGCAATGCACAGAAGTGACAATGTAATTTTTGTGCATGTACCTTCTGCTGATGAAAATATAAAATACATATTATGTTTTCTTGTTCTTTGTGCTACAAAAAGATAGATAGATAGATAGATAGATAGATAGATAGATACATACATACATACATACATGGATAGATGGATGGATGGATACTCACAAGCAACACATAGATTCCTCAATAAATATATATATATATATATATATATATATACGACGAGCTCGTTTCACTTCTTTTGGTTTCCGTCTACTAAATCCACTCGCAAGGCTTTGATCGGCTCAGGCTATAGTAGAAGACACATCCCCAATGCGCTGTGCATTGGGACTGAATCTCAGACCACATGGTTGGGAAGCAAGCTTTAACTCACACAGTTGCACCTGCGTTATGTTTAATAAAATTTTGATTAACTTTTTACAATTTCCCTAATACCATGTTGAAGAAGAAAAACGTCTATTGACGCAGCGTGACAAAATTCCTTTGATGCATCAGCAGCTGTTGTTCTTAAGTAAGAAAAATATTAATTCATAATGTCAATTAAATGATAACTCAGGAAAATTTTACTCAGAGATATATTTTTAAATATGCTAATTTTCTGCAATTTGTCATGTTCACTACCGCAGTATTCTATAGTTTGCTGAGATCCCATAACATTATAACCTTTCCAGAATTCTCTCCCATATTTACCTATATAATTAAAATATCATATGCAATTGAGCCAAACACTTCTTAGTAAAGTAGTATTTCTGAATTGATACACAGAACATATTTCTTTGGCATCTATACATCACATATGATACACATTCTAATTTTGTTTTTCAACAACCAGAGTAACTTCAGCCTTATGAAAAGTAAGTGTTATATTAATCAGAACATATGGAACAAGAGCTAACTAAAAGTGTGAACACAGCATGGCCGTTTAGGAAAAACTTATGAGAATACTTTGTGCAAACAGAGGGATTATGTATATGCACCGTGATTGAACTATCTGATAATGTTAAGCAATTTATAGACAATTACGTAGCTTCAGAAGATAAAGATAATAATCGGCAAAATTAACCGGCTGAGTACATCTTCAACTTCATTAGTATCAGCGATGACCTTCCATATATACCGCTTCTTGTATCAATAAATCTTCAGTCTTGAACTACTTTCTGTTTTGTCTTTTCTCAATCATTTTCACGTTACGAAAGTAATTATCCTAAGTTCTAACTCTCAGTTGCACACACACGCATGCACAGAGGCACATGCATTCATACATACATTCTGATAGATAGATAGATAGATAGATAGATAGATAGATAGATAGATAGATAGATAGATAGATAGATAGATAGATATACATCCTAACACACGCACGCTGTGACACGCATATATATATATATATACGTACGTATGTATGTATGTATGTATGTATTGTGCAGTCAACTAATATATAGTTCCCTGTCGATAATTTAATCCAAGTGATTACAAATTAAACTACGGAAACAACTTATTCTTGTTAATGAATGACAATTCAACGTTGTACGGTAACTTCATCCAAACCAAATCAAATTGGCTGACGGCCGAAAGTCATTTATTTCCAGTGAACAAGCGTGGAAATGTTGAATTTCCTGCGTTGTTTAAGAGACACATAGAATGTTTTATGATATTTCAATTTGACTTTCTAGGCTCCGAGTACAAATCACCTTATGGTTAACTTCGATTTTCATCCTTCCCATGTCGCTTCTCCTTTCTTTCTCACTCGGATTTAGCTATAACAAAGAAGATGACATCTAAAACAGTATTTTCCAAGTAACTCAATTTTTGAATTGCCCCACGCAAACTCTGTGTCAACCGAATGATGTCTGTCAAGGAAGTTACGGAAGTGTTCAACCTGATAATATATGGTGGGGAAGATTCATTTGGAAAAACAAACAATATTTAAGGGAAATTCATCACTAAAACCCAATTTGTCGTCATAGTCATCATCGTCGTCGTCATCGTCGTTGTTGTTGTTCTTCTTGCTGCTGTTGTTGTTGTTGTTGTTACTGTTGCTCTTGCTGTTGTTGTTCTTATTGTCTAGGCCTAAGTCAGTCATAACTAAAAAGAACTAGATTCAGATGTGACTAATCCGTCTTATCTTCTACTATAGGCCCGGGCCGATTAAAGACTTATAAGTTGAGCTGGTAGATGGAAACTATGTTTATGTGTGTATGTGTCTGTATATTTATGTAACTATGTATGAGTGTAGTGTCTGCATACAAATGTATGTGTTTGCTTGTGTCTGTTCCTCCACCACCGTCTGAGATCCGGCGTTGCTTTGTTTACGTCACCGTAACTTAGTATTTCGGCATAAGTGCACGATAAAATAAATATTTGACACAAAAAGAAAATAAGAACTGGGTCGATTAAAACACTTCGAGGCTGCGACCCTACACGTCCACAGTGGCTTGGTAAAAGGGAAAAAACTCAACCACAACCGAGAAGGGAACTTCATGGGGAAAAGATTCTTCTCTCTATCTGGTGGGATTGCAAAGGAGTAATTCACTTTTAATTGTTACCACCTAATGCAACAATCAACGCTCAGTCTACTGTTAGCAATTAGAACGTTTGAACCAAGCTAAAGACCCGCTTTAGTGAATCGAAAAGGAATGATGTTTCATCAGGACAATGTGCGATCCCACACTGCAAAGATCACATCACTGAAGATCGAAGAGCTTGGTTGGGAAAAAAATCCTCATCCATCTTATCCTCCCGACCTTGCTCCTTTAGACTACCATTTTTTTCTTAGTTTACAGAATCATTTGGGAGACATAACGTTCGCAAGCCAGGAGGAGGTCGAAACTGATATTTCCGAGTTCTTCGCTTTGAAACCAAAGGAGTTTTACATTGATGGGATTAAAAAGCTTGTAAATAGATGGAAGGAAGTCATAGATAGTCAGGGATGATTATCAATCATCATTGATGATTAAATTTCAATTAAACATAACATTTGATGACTTGTTTCCTTTAATCAAAATTCGGACAGAACTTATGGGATGACCTGATATATATTAAATCCACTCACACGGCTTTGGTCGGCACGCAGCTCTAGTAAAAGACACTTGCACAGGGTTCCATGCAATGGGTCGGAACCTGGATCTATGTAATCGGGAAGCAAACTTCTTACCACACAGCCATATATGTGCCTACATTTGTTGAAATGTCGTTTCGCAGAAAATCACAGCCAGTGAATAATTTGAATTCGAAACCAAGAATTCATATCGAACAGAAGTAAATATGTTACTGATTCTCCTCTTAGCCATTATTTCAGGTTTTCTCATAATTACAGTAATCTGGTACATTAAAAACAAACATATCTAGCTAATGCTTTTATATGTAGACAGTTTGGCTGTCTACATATGAGAGTATTTGACTAGATATGCCCAAAGTAAACACTTTAGCATAACCAGTATATTTATGAAGAAGATTTTAATACACTTGCAAAACAAACTATAATTCTCAGGATTAACAAAACCTTCTTTCTGAGACAAACTTACTGTATTCGACCATGTTCATCTTTCTGTAAAGAGTGTTCGTTTTCTTAAGGCTTTTTTTTTTAATATTGACAAAGAAAAGACTTCATATAAACTATTCTGATAAAACTTTCTAACTTTCCTAAAGCTCTGACGTGGGAGTGTGTATGTGCTGTGTATCTATATACTGTGTGTATATAATCTTCCTATTTATATACAGTCTTTCATATTTATACCCGAGGCATCAACAAGCAATTTCATTTCCACACAGATTTCCCCTGCACTATATTTAGGATGATTTCTTGGAAATGAAACAAGATTCCTATTATCGAAGGTGATAGATAACACTTTCAATAGCATTATATTCATAAACACATACATAAGCATATATGTGTGTGTGAGAGAGAGAAAAAGAGTGCTTGTGTGTGCGCACGCATTTGCGTGTGCGTGCGTGTGTGTGTGTTTGTGTGTGTGTATGTATTTATGTATATATATAAACCTATGTACATATAAATGTGCGTGTGTATGTATATGAGATGCAAAATGAGATGCAGGTATGTATGTATGTAGGTAGGTAGGTAGGTAGGTAGGTAGGTAGGTAGGTAGGTAGATGGGTGGGTGAGTGGGTAGGTAGGCATGCAGGCAGGTAGGCATGCAGGTAGATATGAGTATAATATTCTGAAAATAACTAAAAATATCTTTTAATGAAATATAAATAAATAGGCGAATTCCTTGTAATTTTCTACTCAATTCTTGCAGCCATGTTTATATCTAAATAAGGCGTTTAATTACAACCCCTTCCTCCCTTTTTCCTCGGGGTAAGTTTTAATGTCTGTCCTGCGGCTAATATAGTTCTCCTCTGGAGAATGCCCTTTATCGTTTCAGTTTTCTTTATAAAAAAACGTTGGTAATATTAAATAGTTCCAGGCTCTTCAGAAATACGATTTGTTCTTCAGTGTTATTGCCAATGAAGGTGTATTAATCACGATGAACATTTCTCTGGGGTTTTTTGTTTCTTTTTTCTGTGGGGGTGAGCGTTATTTTGTTCTGACTTTTTTTTTAAAGATAAACCTTATAGCAACACGATAAATAAATATATCTCAAATGATATTCGTGTCTTTTAGACGTGAAATAAAGCGAATAAAAATAATATATATCACTTAAACATAAAAGGGTAGCAATCTTTTGATTTGATTTTGATTATCGATTATTTACAATTCAACTATAAAAACGATAAAAACAATATAAATTATATACGACTTTCATAAACATTGCACTTGAGGAATGTAATGTTATTACTGTGAAAATGAAACAGCGGAAAAATGTGCGACTGACTGTCTATAAAATTTCTCTAAAGATTTCTCTCTTCTGATGTATATATTCTTTCTTCTATAGCTGTAAATTCTATTCTCATTGATTGTTTCGTTGTATAAATACGTTTAGAGCTTCCTTCACACTTAGTTAGTGAAGTGGGCTTTGTGTGAGAATGTTTCTCTGTGATAAAAATCTTAATAGATTTAACCTGATATACTAAAGAGAAGAAGGTATTCAAACATATACACACTAAATACAGCACCTAGCTGCATGCATTTCAACGTGCATGTACGTGTGTGTGTATATAGATATGTAGATAGGTAGATAGAGCGAGAGAGAGAGAGAGAGAGAAATATAAACATACGCATATAGATTGCGTATATACCTGTGTGTGTCTATGTGTCTCTCTATCTTTGTGCCTGTGCTTTGAACCCCACCACTTGGTTTGTTTACCTTCCAATAAACTAGCGGTTCGGCAAAAGGAAGCCGACAGAATACGTTTTAGACTCGCAAAATACGTAGTGAGGTTGATTCGTTGAACTAAAACCTATACATTATATGATCGCAGTCTACTTACTGAAAGAAATACATAATAGCAGGTAATATATATATATATATATATATATATATATATATATATA
>NC_068988.1:66919383-66921366 GCF_001194135.2 Octopus bimaculoides | reverse complement strand
AGACAGACAGACAGACAGACAGACAGACAGATAGAGACAGATAGATAGATAGATAGATAGATAGATAGATAGATAGATAGATACACACACACACACACACACACACACATACATGTATAGCCGCGGATAGGTATCTTTTACTAAAGCGCAGAGCCAACCAAAGCCACGTGAGGAGATTTGGTTGACGGAAATTGAAAGCCCACAATATATGTATACGTATGTATGCGTATATATATGAATGTATGTATGTATGTATGTATGTATGTATGTAGGTAGGTAGGTAGGTAGGTAGGTAGGTACGTACGTACGTACGTACGTGTGTGCCAATTGACGTAATTTAATAGGTGTGTTGTGTATGTGGTTAGTTTCGTTTACCACTCAAACTCTTGCATGAACTGCATCTGAAACATGTGGTGCCGAAAATGTTTATTAAAGGTGACTAATCGTGGTTTATTATTGAGCGAACTGATATACATTAAAACTGAAAATTAAGAATCAAACCATTCCGGGGTCGATAAAATAAGTTCCGGTTGAGCACTGGAGTCAATGTAATTGACTTAGCCCCTCCCCTAGAGTTGCTGGCCTTGTGCCGAAATTGGAAACCAATATGTATGCAAAAAGTCGGACCACGGGGTGAGAAAAATCTAGAGGGAATCCCAGTGTTTTGCTGGAAAGGGCGAGTTAACTGGATATTACTCTGAGAGGAAGTAAATTTGAGTAAAAGGTGAAATGTTCTAACACTGGATAGTAAATTTAAAAAGTCCAATAAGAAGATAAGAGAAGCAGGTCAAAACGTAAAGTAGGTTGAACTTAGTGATAGCAAGTGTAGCGTGATGAAGACGTTGGGAACTTTAAATTTTTTTTTTTGTTTTTGTTTTTTGAATACAAAAAATAACAAAAATCTCAAAAGATTACTTGAAAGGTTTATTTATTTTTAGCCTGATAAGATACTTTAGTTTAGACGAGTAAATGGACATTCTAGCTCTTTAATCTTAGTTTTGTTTTTATCTTTACTTCCATCAGACCAATGCTATCGATTAAATAAGGTTCCTTCTCTTCCCTCGCCAATGTATGTAACTTGAAAGTCATGTCTCTGTTATTGTTAATATCATTATAGTTGTTGTTGCAATTATTGTGATGAGTTTTTGTTTCGTTATTCATAAGCACAGCGAAATAAAATTATTTGTTTGATGGAGAGTATTGTACATCTACGAGATGGTGAATTCTGTAACATCTAGCAGATTTATTGGACTTCATCCTATGAAGCAACCACAGGTAGCTGTTGTTAAACAATATCTAAATACATTGTAATTATTAAGGGTAACCTTACATAACGCTATATGAATATGAACCTTGCAACTTAAAGCTGATACATGATACAGAAACACGCCTCATGACCTATCATTAAAGTTTGATGATTTCTATTCTCGTGTTATATTATTATTATCATTATTATTGCGAAATGCTTAGCCAGTTTTTATCGTGGGGCAAGTGCAGATTTTTGCAAATTACCCAGTGAATATATCATGCCTGTTGAGATACTCTGTAGGCACTAGAAGACTGCACATGGAGACAACATGATCGATGGTTTCATATTGTTGTTGACATACGCGACATGTTGGGAAGCCGCCGTTCTTCAATATGTTGGCCTGGTAGAAGCCATAAGATAATTATGTGTTTGTTTTAAAATTTCAGATTACATAGAAAGTATTTTGCGTAGGATATGGGCAGTTCCCATGAGCATTATCTTTTGAATTTCTACCATTTTGGGGCTTTCCTGGTATCTGAGCTAGATAGCAATCAGCCCCTTTTGCTATCATTCCTAGGGCACCCATGACAACAGGTATTCTTTTAGCCTTTAGGTTCCACATTTTGCTAATTTCTATTTCAATATCTTTATACTTGCTCAGTTTTTGGTAGGTCTTGACAGATACGTTTATATCGATTGGGACAGTCATATCAATGAGGAGGCATGATTTTTGT
>NC_068988.1:66916876-66919373 GCF_001194135.2 Octopus bimaculoides | reverse complement strand
TTTATATCGATTGGGACAGTCATATCAATGAGGAGGCATGATTTTTGTCTGAAGTCTTTCAACATGATGTCTGGCCTATTTGCATCTATCTTTCTGTCAGTTTGAATTGTAAAGTTCCAAAGGAGTGAGATGTGATCATTTTTAAGTACTGGAGCTGGTTTGTGTTTCCCACCAGTTTTTTATCGTGGGGCAAGTCCAGGTTTTTGCAAATTATCCAGTGAATATATTGTGCAGCTCTATGCCTGTTGAGATACTCAGTAGGCGCAAGAAAACTGCATATGGAGACGACATGATCAATGGTTTCATTTTGTTCTTGACATACACACACGACATGTTGGGAAGCTGCCGCTCTTTAATATGTTGGCCTGGTAGTTACTTGTAGGTAGGCATTGATCTTGAGCTGCTATGATAAACACTTCTGTTTCAGATTTTAAGCCAGAAGCCATTAGCCATTGATGGGTAAGGGCCTTGTCACAAGAGTATCTCAAGCACTAACACTTACGTGCATGTCATGATTAAAAAATATTTATTTCTTTATTGCCCACAGGCGGCTAAACATAGTGGGGACAAAAAAAGGACTGATAAAGGGATTAAGTCGTTTACCTCGACACAAGTGCTTAACTGGTACTTATTTAATCGACCCCGAAAGGATAAAAGACAAAGTCGACCTCGGCAGAATTTGTATTCAGAACGTAACGGCAGACGAAATACCGCTAAGCATTTCGCCCGGAGTGCAAACCTTTCTGCCAGCCTGCCGCTTTACGTGATTAAAATATTAAAAAATTGATATGCTCGTGTATTGAGTTCTATTTTTTCCTCTTCTACCAAACCTGCATATATGTAACATATAGACTGATAGATAGATAGATAGATAGATAGATAGATAGATAGATAGATAGATAGATAGATAGATAGATAGATAGATACATAGATAGATAGATAGATACATGCATACATGCATATATACATACATACATACATGCATGCATGCATACATACATACATACATACATACATACATACATACATACATACATACATACATACATTATATACGCTTCTAAAGACTAAAAGAAAAAACAACATAAGGTCCCTCGCTATCCTAAGTAAGTAAAACAAAACAATGCTAACCTAACATACTTCAAGTTCTTATTTTGCTTCTGTGATCATTTGGAGAATATGTATTTGGTGTTAGTTGCGATGTGTTTATACGAGAGTAATGCTGTTTGGTACATAGTAATCGATCATCAAGATCAGTGTTCAGTTATAAGACAAATATAAAGCTGATATAAAGCATATCCGTGTGTGGAGAGGTGCGTGCGTTTTATTACAAAATTCAGTTTGACAAGGATCAAGCTTTTTCCCTGATAGCTCATTCAATCTCTGCACGGATGACGATACTTTGATCGTAGGTCTGCTCGTTCTTAACAAACCTAGCTTCAAACAACAATTTCTCCCTATTATATTGATCTTGACCTGGTGAAATATGAAGTGAAAGTTTGGCTGGATTTGCACTTGATGTGTCCTTCCATTTATAAGACGTTAATTTATGATAGGCTGTTATTTAGCTGTTATTACCAGCAATGTCTACATAAGAGTCTACATGTTTGTCTACATAAGATCTCCGTCGTTGTATGCTAGTAGTTCAGTTTACTGGAGATAAAATCTGGTTACTACTGACCTCACTGATTAATGAAGCTTACAACAACTAGCGTCTCTTCTCTCTCTCTCTCTCTCTCTCTCTCTCTCTCTCTCTCTCTATCAATCTATATTTATCTCTCTATGTATTTCTGGTTCATTCTCTCTATATTCAAGATTCCATCCTCTGTTTGAGCCAAGATATCTGTTACAAACGTCAATTCCAACAACTCTAGTTGATTAAAAACTACGATAAATCACCAAGTCACAAGCAAATGAAATCATAAATAACCTCAATAAAAAAAAACTAAAGTAAAATTAGTTTAGTTTACAATATAATTCCAGTACATTGATCTGTATCTTCTTGAATGTCTTAGAGCCGCGAGCATGAGGCGTGGTTTTGGCGCCAGAACTATAAAACATTAGAAAGATGTGAAAATATGATAGATGAGCAAAAAGCAGTTGAAGGAAAACAAAAAAAAAATGTATTATTTCACGTAACGTCTTAAAGTTTCCAATTGAAAGGAGGAGTTGACGAATATATTTTAGTCTTGAGAGAAATATTTTGTTAAAAAAGAATAATGGGAAATATTCGCTCGCACATTTCGGATAGCTTTGGGGGAAAGAGCATGAATGGAAATCTGAAGTTAAACATGTGAGAACAGTTTCAATCAAATAATAATAGATGTCAGTATTCCATAATGAAATATCTGTTAATCAAAATATAATAGCATTGAAATGGTAAACAAACATCTCTTCAGAACTAAATGACCAACATTATCGAAATTTAAAGATTTAAAGATGTGTGTGTGTGTGTGTGTGTGTGTGTGTGTGTGTGTGTGTGTGTGTGTGTGTGTGT
>NC_068988.1:66913180-66916747 GCF_001194135.2 Octopus bimaculoides | reverse complement strand
TATATATATATATACACATACATACATACATACATACATACATACATACATGCATACATACATACATAAGTATTCACAAACTAACGAGTGTAGCTGAACATGATAACTTAGAAATAACAGCAAAACCTCCTTGCAATCTTTACTGCCGTTAAAAATCGAGTATATTAAATCGAAAATCATTATACTCTAATAAAAGATATGACGTGGCTTAATTTTAAAGACTCCCTTTTAAAGAATGGTTTGACTATTATTTCTGTCAGGTCATGTGACTGTAGTGATCAGAAACATCTCCAAATGAGTTCTTTCTTCATCAGGTCTTTATATTAATCTTTATTATAGTGGCTGAGATTATGAATCAAAATCCATTTGTGTTCTGGTTTTGCTGGCCGCCATGTCGAGAGTGGTACTGTTGTTATTGTTATTGTTGCTGTTATTTAGCTCGCAGATCAACCCTGATCGAGAAGATCCATCATTAAGATCATTTCGACTATAACCTTGCAGGCTTTTACAAGTACATGACAGAAAACATAATCCGTTTTTGTAGGAGGAAAGGATTTTATTTAAAGGAGATTTGGTTGCTATTTCTAGAAAATTGAGTGACTCCGTAAAAACCCTTCCCTCAGATGGATCGAGAGTGGTGTGATGGTAAATGCTGTTCAGTTTTAGCATTTGGGGTTCAGTTTTAGTATTTGCAGGAGAAACAAGATCAAGTAGAAAGTCAATTGGGTTAACGTTCTAGAATGAAAGGACTTATTGGAGCAGATTAACGAGAGACTGGTAGTACAAACAGTGCGGGTGACGAGGAGGAAAATAGACTAGTGATGTTGAGTAAATCTACGAGGAAGTGAGCATGAAGCTAGCTAGATCAAAGATGCACAAGATTTTATAACAACGATGACATAATAGTCAAATTTAGGAGACTACATGACTAGCGCCAGAGGTTGAGCTGAAATCAATCACTCGAATGTTGCCCAGTTTTCGATGTAGTCTAGACAGCATCATTCCATCTATTTCTCTTAAACATAGAAATTTACATACCTGAGAGCCTTAGAGTCATACCTTAACATGTATTCTTTCTCTCCGAACATTTATCCGGCTTCGGTGCAATGTGCACTCTCTTCATTGTACTTGATATTAGGAAACTACCACTGTTAACCAAATACCTAATACATTGCATTCTGCTACGAATGTGAGAAAGCAGAATTTGAACTCAATGTAGTATAGATTTATCAAAACCTACTCTAAAAATGCAATAATGTTTCAAAGTGGGTAAAAACGTTGGGACATTTTTTTGCTTCTAAGAAGAATGAATGAGGATAAATTGCCCAAACAACGCTGGATTCACAAATGTAAATAGAAAAGCGGGCACAAAGATATTTGTCTCAAGTATTGTAACTACGAATGTTGCTTTTTATTCCCCTTGGTCTGAAAATCTGTTGATTGATTTCCGGTTGATTAACGTCTTTGATATAACGTGATTCTGGTGCACAATTACCCTGTATCAACTATTTCCTCTCATTTAACTCAGCAGTCACATGTGGTACCTACCATTCTTTGGTACATAATGTCTATTGACAATGGCACGAAATCACACATCTATACAGGAGAGATCAGCTACTCGGATCGACGACCTCAGTGCTTGACTGGTATTCATTTTATCGATCCTGTTGTCTTTCTACCGCTCTATTCTGTATTCTTTTGATCACACTTGAAATCTATAATTTTTTCCGCCATTCGGGGAATATCAGTGATTTGTCTCTTGAAGAAGAATATTTCAAATATTTAAACTGTTCAAATTCAAGAAAATAGCTAGTGTACTCTAAATGTAATCAGTTTCTAATGTTAAAATCTAAAATTCAAGTACTTTGTTTTGTTACCGTACGTGGTCTAACAAATAAGTATCCAGACAGCTGCCATGGTAACGAAGTTAAAGCATGCAGAGTGAAGCCGCTTGGCTTGGCACAGATTAACCTTGAACTCTGCTGTGCATGCGCACAAAGATTTAACGTTCCAGCTCCCTTCCATTGTTTACAGCAATCCTTGGAAGGAAGGTGTGTAGCGTGTGATCATCTCATTGACGGGCCATGCCACAGATCGCGTGCAACACAACAGATTCCGCCTGATGAAGGTGCTACCGTATTGAAAGATTGGCCAGCTCAGAGCCCTAACTTAAATATCATCGTGCAAATGTTGACAGAACTAAAGAGAAGAGTTCGTCAGAGGAATTTAAGCAATCTTGAAGAGTTGTGGGAGCTCAGCCACAAGAATGGCATCTCATACCAGTGAAGATGGTGAAAGATTTGTACACATTTTTTCCAAGCACGTTGAAGCAATTATTCAAGCTAAGGGATGCCACACGAAATATTAGCAATGTACAATAACTTCTTGGAATGATCATTATGTAATAAATTTTTATTACAGACATTTTTTCGGTTTTAAAACACTGTATCTTGATTGGTTGATGTGAGATGGCTTTAAATTTTTGCACGGTGGCCATTTTCCTAGACTTTCTATGGGGAATATAAGGTAGTGATTCAAGTAACTCCAAGTTAAATCAAAAACGCATGCAAGTCATATCTTGAGCATGTACAAGACTTTAGATCTGTTCTCATGTTGTATATGTAAGAGGGACTGTGTGAGCGCGCACGCGTATATGTATGCGTTTGTGTGTATGCGTGAGTGTGTGTTATATGCTTCTGTATGCAATCTGTTTATATATATTGTAAACAGCTTCTTTTTAGACATGTTATATTGAAGGCACAACTGTGTTCTAATTTAACCTCTTTTTATTAAAGTCTTTTCGTATGTGCTTATCATACACTTATAATTTACTTAGAACGATAAATTCCCAAATCCAGCTTTATCAATGTTTTTAGGTTATCTCAGCCTTGTTTTCAGTATGTGAAATAGTTCTGATTTCTGTGCTCTCATTTCTAATATAAACCATTCATATTTGTATGGACTTTTCTGGCAGAATTTGAACGTAAGAGTGTTAGAGTTCTACGTCTGTGGATTCGCACTGGAGATGTACGTTGTATGTTAATTGTACTCTTGTTGCTATACGAGCATTACTTTCATAATCAATCGTCTATTTCTGAGTGGAATTATATAAAGTATGAAAGTTTTATCAGCTAATGTTTTCCTTTCTAGTTTTGCGTTATAGTGTGTAGTGTAATATATAACAACTACTTGTTTTAAATACCTAGTGAACAACGAAAAAGTGTTGGCCTTGTCTGGCTGATGTAACAGTCGGAGTCGCAAAGTTTACAATTATATTTTCTTTTAGTGTAAACATGCTTGTGGGTGTTGTAAATGGATATCAGTTTATAACATGGGGTGACGCATTTTGTATTTCCTTTCAATAGATTTTTGATTATGCATTTATCTGTTCTACAGGGTCTATTTATTTCACTCATGTAATACACTTTGTGTGTAATAGGTGTATTGTGCATTCTAGTTGAGATACTTTTCATGTATTTGTTGCACGCGCGCACATATATGCACACACAAACACACACACACAAACACACACACACATATATATATGTACATATATATATATATATA
>NC_068988.1:66903618-66912275 GCF_001194135.2 Octopus bimaculoides | reverse complement strand
ACATATATATATATATATATATATATATATATATATAGTCTTGTATATGTCCACATCAATCTGTGCGTGTTTACTTCTGTATACGTACCCGTTATACGTATAATTATATGTGTGTATATATTTCTGTGTGTTAGTGTGTATGTGTGTGTGCATGTATGCGTATAAGTCTCTATTCTTTCCTTCTGTAGTATCGAATTTGCTCTTCCCTCCTTCACACCAACTCTCTATTCTGTTCCTGATTTCTTTGTAAATACAAACGCTTCATCTAAATGATTTCTCTATCTGAAAAATTCCTAATAGAAAATTCCTGACATGTCTATCTAACATCTAAAGCTTCATAATTTCTAGTAGCAAATGAAACATTTGTAATGGTGAATAAATAATATCAATACATATTCGAAATTCATGTTTTGTTATAGAATAATTCTGCAAAAAATACTTCCAGAATTTTCAACTTTAATATGTACTATGCATCTATATGTACAACGACGGCAACTACATATTGGATTGTAGTAATGGAATAAGCAGATGGGCTTCTAGAGGGAACAGCTGGGATATTGCTCTAGCTACCTACATACATAATATTAATGAGAGAGAGAGAGAGAGAGAGAGAGAGAGAGTATGTGCATGTGTGTGTGTTTGATATGAGTGACAGAAGCGCTGTCAGTGCAAAAGAGCAAGCTGCATATCATACTTAGAGCATATACAACGTTAAACACATATATATATATGGAGAGAGAGAGGGGGAAGTCAACCTCCACGGAATTTGAATTCAGGACGTGAGGATGGACGAAATGCCGCTTAGCATTTTGCCCGGTGCGGTAACGATTCTGCCAGCTCGCATAAATGAAATGTGAAATGTTTTGGTGCGTGATTTTTGGCCCGCCTTGTATAATTATATATGAAAATAGATAAATAATAGATAGATAGATAGATTTATCTGTTATCTAGATAGATAGATAGATAGATAGATAGATAGATAGATAGATAGATAGATAGATAGATAGATAGATAGATAGATAGATAGATAGATAGATAGTTGCGTTGTTGATTGATTGTGTAGTTCAACGATTTTTTTATTTATTTTTGTTTGTTTTATTGTCTTGTTTTTCTTTGTTTATTTGTTTGTTTTGTTTTTGGAGAAGAAATTGAAGCAAGAGCAGAAGGGAAAAAATTCATTTCATTTTTCTCGAAATATTGTGTTTACAGAATTATATTCCACATTTTTTAAATAATTCTTTATATATATATATATATATATAAGTTGTATAAGCTTATTTTGACCTTAAAGAACGCTGATAACGGAAACAAAAATTCAGGTGCAGCTGATGCAAAGACTCTTTGATCTGTCTTCCACTGTCTGCGGCTCCTCTATCGCTTCCCTATTTATGTTCACTTTCAAAGAATTTGCGTTCGACATAGCAATTTATTATCATGTCATCTATATTCGATGCAACTTTTAGTTGTAAATAATGGTTTCAAAATTTGACTCAAGGCCAGCACATCGATTGCATCGTCCCCAGTGCTCGACTGGTACTTATTTTATCGATCCTGTAAGGATGAAAGCAAGGTCGAATTTTGAACTGAGAATGTAAAGATAGACGAAACACTGCTAAGTATTTTGACCCGCGTGCTAATGAGAATTGTCTGCTGCTTCTAGCAGGTCTATTGTCTTCTGATAATTTATGTAGTTGATCTCAGAACTAAGCACTGGAAACTGAGCAAGAAGCGAACAATGGAGAAGCCCTTAAGGTCGTCATTTGACCATGCTAGAAATCGCAGCGGAATCTCCATTAAATTTCATCTTAGTGTCTTCAAAAAGGAAGTGTACTTTAGTCCTAACTATATTAGGTCTAAATTAAGACGGGACGGTCACAGATAGAACTACTTTGATCATAAATCTACAACAAAAATATAAACAGCTTCCTTACCATTTGGTCAATTAAGACGAAATACGTGCAATTTGCTTTTAATTAAATAGTAACACCATATCCACTCAGTTGATTCATTTTTCCATCATGGATTGTGAAGCAGTATTTGGTGAAATAGATTCTCGTTTTAGTTGTTGAAGTTGTTTCTGCAGTAGCTGTTTTTCTTGTTTGTTTGTTGTTGTTTTTTTTTTACACTGTTACTGTTGCTACCAATGAGGTTGTTCTGGTTATTTTTGTTGTCCTTTTGTTGCTGCTGCTGTTGTTTTTGTTGTTGTTTTGTCAATGGCCTGTGCAAATCAACAAAAAAAAAGCGTTACCAGAGATTGCAACACAGTCATTTCTAAGACATGGCCTATCCAAGTTTACAATATTCAACGTATCCTTCATTTTTTTTAAGATTGTGATCTTTTTCAAATTAGTGATTCGATGGTTGCAGCTAGCAGATCGTGCAGAAGCAGATATTTCTGTACTTCCTTTTTCAAAAAAAAATCTGCAACTTTAAACAAGCATCTTTAGAAATTATGAAGAAAAATAACATCTCTACAGTTTATATCTGCGTTTGTTGTTGTTCTTCTATGCTAATCTTCATTTACACTTTTGCTGCAATTTCATCTTCAAGTAGGAAATGGTTATTTGACGGGTCTAACCTGATATCATCTTAAAACAGGCTTTACTGTGACCCTACCATCTCAACGATGACACTTGTCATCAGCAATGAAAACAATTCGATTTGGTTGAGTTATTTTCTTCGACATTTTTATTTTGTTTATATGTTTTTTTTTCTGTATTTTGTCGCTAGCCTACTTTCCTCTAACCAACTCTATTCTCTGATTTTTATTATAAATACTCGAGCGACATTATCCATTACACGATCGTCTCATACCAATTATTATTTTCAACGTTACAAGTAGCATCTTGAAAACAGCGTGCAATTAGAAGACTATTATTTTTTTTACAAATATATTGCATAACAAGATACCTTTAATTATAAATTACTGTCATTTGAATAGGAAGTTGAAAGTTGAAGAATCTGAAATTTTGACAGTATAATTAAACCGAATGTTTGGAAAATAAGGTTAATTAATTTTGCAAGTGTTTTATTTAATGGGTATTGTTGTTTATTTATTTTGTTTGTTTGTCAGTGACATTAATTTAGGAAGATACTCAATAAAAGCATTATAAAACACAAACGAAGACACTCAATAAAGATATTCTATAAAGATTAAGATCTTTTATACAAGTACTGGCGTGGTTTATTGCTAAATGTCTAAATATGAGAGATAGGCGCGTAAAGGGAAATGGCTGAAATCGTTGAATTATTCACAGAATTATTTACATTGTTCAATTTTATGCTCTTTTATCTTGTGAGTTCAAATGATATGGTAGATTTTACCTTACTTCCTTCTGGAAACGATAAATCAAAGTAACAGTCAAGTACTGGATTCAGTGTAATTGACTGCTCTCCTCCTCTAGATATCTAGCTTGATTTCCTTGTTCACAATTAACCCTTTACTACGGAATATGTTTATATTCCCTCAAAATTTCGTCATTCGCACCAGTGGAAAGCAATTTTATATACCAATATAACTTTTGTTAGGAAATGCAATGTTTGAAACTATTTTCTTTTAAGATATGATGAGTTTATTGAAGCAATGCAAATTGAAGAAAATACCAATTCCATGCTTTAGATAGAGATTTGATATTATTACTGAAGTAATCATGAAATTAATTTTGCAATGAAAGGGTTAAGAAAGGCGATGATTTGGCAGAAATTTTAGCACAACGGTAAAATTACCTAGATAATTGTTCCAGCTTTTAGCGTTCTAGTTTCAAATCTCACTGAGGCCAAATTTACCTTCCATACCCCCGGGGTCGATAAAATAAAGTATTAGTGAAGAGTCGGGAGAATTACCTCTAAGTAATTTGTCTGTCGCTCTAACATTCCTGCCCAACCATTGCCTTCATTAATTTCAAATAGGCAAAAAGTCAGGTATTTAGGGGAGGAGTATAGTCGATAAAATAAATATCATTCAACTTTACTTTTTATCCTTCCCGAATCGATAAAATAATGTGTCAGTCAAGTCTTGGTCCTATTTAATCGACTTAACTCTTTCACTGTTAATTTAAATTTTATGGTTATTCTAGTAATCCTTTCTGCTATAGACACGAGGCCTGAAATATGGGGATGGAGAGTAATCAACTACATCGTCCTTAGTTTTTAACTTGTATTCAATTTATTGACCCCGTAAGGGATGAAAGGCGAAGTCGACCACGACGGAATTTTAACTCAGAATGTAAGATAGATAAAAAACCACTAAGTATTTCGTCCGACGTGCTATCGATTCTGTCAACTTGCCGCCTTATAATTATTCTAGTAATAATATTAAATATCAACGAAAAAATAAACAGGTATTTTCTGCAAATTAAGTTGTCTCAATAAAATTGGCATATCTCAGTAAAAAATAGTTTAAAGCATGATATTCCTCAACAAAAGACGGATTGATATATTAAACAGCTATCCATAATTAAAAGTAGTGAAATTTTGAGTAGCTATACCTAATTTCCTCAGTAAAAGGGTTACGGTAAAAATGGCATATTTTTCAGGATACGCCCCAAAGAGAAATTTTTTTGAATAAAGCAAAACAACTAGCAAACAAAAGGAATGTTAAAAAAAACATTATTGAACACCCAAACAAATTAAAGAAGATGGAAGCAAGTGATGACGTAGCCACGAAACAGCATAGCATAACAGACAACATAACTGAAAGAACTAACAACAGACAAGTCGGTCTTATGTGACGACCAATAACAGAATGCAAAAAACAACCTCCATTAAATATAAAACTTTCCGCTAAAACTACTACAGTCCATCACAGAGAAGACCCGGGTGCTGTAGTTTGTGCCATCCAATCAAAGGCTGGAGACAATCCTTTCAGAGACATTAAGTGAAATCTTTAAAATACATGAGAGGGCCAAAACGCATGCCTGAATTGTGTGCAACACACGTGCCTCTATGCCGGTTTCACAATATTTGAGGAGGCACACGAGATTTACCGTCAAAAATGCCGTCCTTTGACTAGTAGCCACTTTATAATTGTCACCTTTGTCTTTGTTTGATTGCTGAAACCATTGTTTAATAATGTTTACCTCACCTCTATGTTAATTAGTTTGTTGACTACATTAGTTATGTTATTCTTACTTTCCTATCAGAAAATATTGTAATATTATTTGAGTTAGCAAGTAAAACGTTTAAATATGTTTTCGTTTTATCTTTTCTTACAACTAACACTTTCTTTTCTCTATTTCTTTCAGATTAAGGATGCCATCAACGATCATATTGTACGTTTTGTTGGAGTTTGCTTAGATTTACCAAACCAATCAATTCTTACTGAATACTGTCCGAAGGGTAGTTTACAAGTGAGTTACAATATTTCCCATTTTCGAGTTTCTATCTTTATTTCTACAACTTCATTTGTGTAAATCTCAATGTTTCTTTCATTTCTTTTCTAAAATATTTCTGTTATTCACCTTCTTTTTGCCATTTTTATATCACTTCGACTAATGAGCAATACCCATAGATACAATCTGCATGATAACTAACAGTCAACAATAAAAAAACCGATTAGTCTTATACAATAAGGTGGAGAAAGTATTGGCTTAGAGGATATTAAATAACGTAGTCCTACACACCGCCTTAGCTAATAATTTAATGAGATTTTAACAAATACGGGAGAAAATACTAGACATGTTTCAGCTAATCATAAACTTCTCCTTGCTTGCCAGCTGTTTGGAGTACATCAATATAACGAATTCCCTTATCACTAATATGGCATGTACAGAGAGTAATCAATGGCTGAGAAGATTTAATAAAACCGAAACGCGTCAGGAATTATCACCTGTACTTTTATCAAAATCAAATTAAACTAGCATAAGTCATATTTTCTTCTGCTCATCTCATAAATGTTACTATTTGGATATTTAAACTCCCTGTGGAGGCGCAATGGCCCAGTGGTTAGGGCAGCAGACTCGCGGTCATAGGATCGCGGTTTCGATTCCGAGACCGGGCGTTGTGAGTGTTTATTGAGCGAAAACACCTAAAGCTCCACGAGGTTCCGGCAGGGGATGGTGGTGAACCCTGCTGTACACTATCACCACAACTTTCTCTCACTCTTACTTCCTGTTTCTGTTGTACCTGTATTTCAAAGGGCCAGCCTTGTCACACTATGTCACGCTGAATATCCCCGAGAACTACGTTAAGTGTACACGTGTCTGTGGAGTGCTCAACCACTTGCACGTTAATTTCACGAGAAGGTTGTTCCGTTGATCGGATCAACTGGAACTCTAGGCGTCATAAGCGACGGAGTGCCAAGAGAGAGAGGAATTTAACCTCCCTGCATAAACTCTGACGACTATAACAAGATGAGAACAACCAATTTGTCGATGACTAACATGTCTGGAGATGTCAGCGTATAGTTAACGATCAGGATTACTCTCCAACCAGATTCAATACTTAATTATGATTAATATTTTAGAGTTGGCTAGGGCGGCGAGCTGGCGAAATCGTTAGCGCGCCGAGCAAAATGCTTAGCGTCATTTAGTCCATCTTCATATTCTGACTTCAAATTCCGCCGAGGTCGATGCTCCGTAATTGCCGACCTTGTGCCAAAATTTGAAACCAATATTTAAAGGCGGTAAGCTAGCAGAATCGTTAGTACACTGGACGATCTAAGTTCAAATTCCGCCGAAGTCGAATTTGCCCTTCATCCTTTCGGAGTCGATAAAATAGGTACCAGACGAGCACTAGGATCGATGTAATCGCCTTACCGCTTCCCCCAAAATTGCTGGCCTTGTGCCAAAATTTGAAATTAATGTTATAGGGTCGTCTTTGATTTTGTAGCAGAATTATCCATTTCGAAAATAAATGTCCACATCACTAAAGCCTACCAGCTTCTTCAATCAGTCATTTTTATGTGTGTGTGTGTGTGTGTGTGTGTGTGTGTGTGTGTGTGTGTGTGCAAACTGTGTATTAATAGGGAAAAGTAATGCGGTTTCAGTGACAACAGGCATATTACTAGCATTTTATTATGCAAGAAACGTCTTAAATTCAGACTTCAGTTTTCTTACGAACAAAATTTTGTGTAATAATGAAACATTAGAATCCTTGGAACGATTTCCTGTGTTATGTCAACAATGAGTAAATATGAAATAGGTCAGAAAGTGAAAGAAGTTAGTTTCTGTGTGAAAGATTAGTGTTTCTGTGTGAAGGATTATCTCGAGTAATGCCTTGTATCAGATGAAGAGAACTCTCTAAAGTGGTAACCGCATTTATTTCAAGTGGCAAAATTTATATTATGTGAAAATATATTTTTTAAATCCCCCAAATTTTTAAAACTGAAGCGTTAATCTTTTCTCCACTTGCTTTATACAATACTAGAAAACAAAAATCGCAACATCTCTCTCTCTCTCTCTCTCTCTCTCTCTCTCTCTCTCTCTCTCTCTCTCTCTCTCTCTCTCTCTCTCTCTCTCTCTCTCTCTCTCTTTGTTTTCTTTTTCTCGGAAAATTTACTAAAGAATACTATTGTCCTGATAATAACTACTTATGACAGGAAGACAGTATTATAGGAAACAATTTCAGAAAAATTATTATTACAAAACTTTACTGTCTCCATATATTGTGACTTTTATTAGAGTGGAGTCAGGTTTATTTTGGAAAATCGACAAAATATATGAAGAGTTTTATAGCAAAAAATATCGCAGGAAATCACACTAGAGTTTCATTCGTTTTTATATTTGCTTTCCTTTCTCTTCTTTAAAGTTAATTATTTATTTTTAAGAAAACTGAATTGATGTTATAAAGTTCTGAAAACATCAGGAATAAAACCATATTCATCTATAGAATAATTTGGTTTTATCATTGTGGAAATAAGACAGGAAATTCTATTTAGTAATTGTTATCTCTTCTCGGCAGTATAACTTTTAAAAAGCCAATTTTACTCTGCAGCTGCCAACTTACTCTTTTATTCCAAATTTATTCTAAAATCTTATTGTCTTTCTCTTTAAAATTAAAGTAGGCGCCATATGGATGTTTGTATTTCGATGTACTCTTTGTTTTGATTTGTTTTTGTATTGTCATTAATAAACTTTAGTTAATTATTATAAAAATAAACAATATTGTTAATGTTAATATCTTAGTTGGTTTTATGAGTTCCAACAAATATTTAAGAGAGAATGACTTTGGAAAAGCATGGCCGTTTCCTTCGTGGAAATTAGAAACAGATTACACAAGAAAGTTAATAACAAAGGTTAGGTTCTTTTTTTTTTTTTTGGTGCATAACAAGAACATAGTTTAGTTATGGCTGTCTTAGTCGATATTAGTAACATAGACTAGACAAGGCCTTCTTAGATTATATTAGAAAGGTAGATCAGCCTTTCTTAATCGGTACTGGAGACAGAATAAGAGAATTAAATTGAACGCTGAGTCGTGGCTTGCTTCCCAACCATATGGGAAAGGTCTTCTGCTGTAGACTCGGGCCGACCAAAGCCTCATAAGTGGATTTGGTAGACGGAAACTGAAAGAAGCCCATTGTGTACATATTTGTGTGTGTGTGTGTGTGTGTGTGTGTGTGTGTGTGTACACGCGTGCGTGTGCGTACGCGTTTGCGATTGTGTACGCGCGTGCGTGTGTGTGTGTGTGTACGCACGTGCGTGTGTGTGTGTGTAAGCACG
>NC_068988.1:66903242-66903563 GCF_001194135.2 Octopus bimaculoides | reverse complement strand
TGTGTGTGTGTGTGTGTGTGTGTGTGTGTGTGTCTGTGTGTCTTTGAGTTTGTCCCCTACAACCGTTTGACAACCGATATTGTGCATTTACGTCCCTGTAACCTAGCGGTTCAGCAAAAGAACCGATAGAATAAGTACCAGGCTTAAAGAAAAAGGTAAGTACTTAGTCGATTTATTGGACTTAAATTCTTCAAGGTGGTGCTCCAGCATGGTCACAGTCTAATGACTGAAACAAGTAAAAGTTAAAAGATAAAAAAATAAATGTGAGGAACTTGATATTTGTTTTGTCAACAATTATTTCACTTGGGAATTTATTGGGAG
>NC_068988.1:66900061-66903232 GCF_001194135.2 Octopus bimaculoides | reverse complement strand
AATTTATTGGGAGCAAAGAATTTGGCAGTTTGTGTTCCCACCGATCATCTCATAGTGAGGCATAGAAACAGAAATTGTAACTTCTGTTGCAAAGTGTTAAAAGAAAAATGCAATAAAGAATGGAATAAAACCATGACCGACAGATGCCAGGATGTGCGCTTTATTGAATGAGGTAAATCATGATGTGTGTAACTGGTCTTTCAAAGATTCAAGCAACAAAGCAGGTACGAATGGTGCATCACACACCAATCCACAGAATGGTAGCACAGTGCTTCTTGTCCAAGTATATGAGCGCTTGATTTGCTGTCATCTTTGTGCCACAGAGTAAACATGGCGGAAAACTGAAGGATGTAAGGATACTGCAAACTTAGCAAAGATCTTTTGACAGTGAACCAGAACCATCAGGATTTTTGGAACTGGGAGATCATGCAGGGCCAGAATATTGGTACAAGGCCAGGAATTTGATAGGGTAGGGATAAGCTGATCACATTGATCCTTGCGCTTCATTACTGGGAGTTGTCCCACTATGCAGTATCTTGGGCAACTTTCTTGTCATTGCTTCGGGTCGACCCATATTGTGGTGAGTGAAATTTGATAGTCAAAAACTGTGTGGTAGCACCTCGGGTAGATGGTATTTCTAAATCAAAGCACCCATTTTGCCAAACCCAGCAGCACACTGATTCTCTTCTAGGGATTATTTAAGTGAAATACCCAGTCACTTATACAAGCGGTGTTTATTAAAGATTTCTCCTGACCCACTTCCGATTATTACAGGAAAAGGAACTTGCAGAGGTATAATCATACATGTTTCTTCATGTCATATTGTAGATTGCAGCTTTCTACTAATATCCGTTTGTCTTTTACGGCTGATGAAGTGGACTAAGATGTTATAATGGAGGCAATTGAATGCAGATCAGTGATCAAATTCTTATACTTGAAAGGTCGTACGCCAAAAGAGACTTTCTATGAGAAGAAAGACGTTTATGGTCCCGATGCACCATCATACGACGTAGTCAAACACTGGCATCGTTTATCCCAGTCCTTGGAAAATGGCTCAGGGGAAATCTTTAATGAACACCCTTCGTATTATAATTCATTTCTGTTGATCAGTCAGGAGTAATCATCAAGGAAGCCGACTAAAATTCATTTATTTTTTTAGTTTTTGATGTTTAACTTTAGGAGACCGGAAGTTAATCGGGAACAAGTATAGTGTAACAATTTTATGAGAATTAAATTATAGAGGAGATATATTATCCATATCCCTGAGGTCAATGAATCTAGATGCGATGATTAGTTGTCTTTGTATAGAGATCTCAAAATCCAGCGCTCCCTCAATAAAATTCCCTGACCTTTCATACTTTTGGTTTGTAAAATCGAATAAAGTTTTTGAAATGAAATGGAGAATTAATGAATTTTTGAGAAAGTAAGGATGGGAGAAACAGCATGGAAGCAGTAAAGAATGAATGAAAGAGAGCGAGGAAAGAGAAAGAATGGGAGAGAAAGAATCGGAGAGAAAGGAGTAGACGATATATAATTAGATTAACACTCGATCTTCCCCAACAGTAACTAAATTATACATTTTTATTTCATGGTTATCGTTAAAAATATCAGTTAAAATATTTTGAAAGGCAAATTTGCTTGAAAAAATTATTATTTCGATTACTTTCTAATGAATTGTTTCTGTGGTTAGGAAGAAATTATTTGCTATTTTTTTAAATATTTTATATTTGGTTTTAATGACATATTTTGTGATGAATGGTGTAAACATTTTGCTTTTATCCATAAAACATTTCAGTCCAGTAACAAAGGTCGCTACTACAAAGTTAATTGCGATGAAATGTAAAATTACAAATTTGTTAAAGAAACAAAAATGTCATTTTGATTTAGAGTTATCTCATAATCAAACACTTTGCCGCCTTCAATAATTTTTGGGAGAAGCAAATAAAGGTTAAAAATGTAATTTTAGATTTGTATTATATAAACGCCTCAACAAACTTCATAATTTAGATTCAATTTGGTGAAAACCAAAACAAATATTACACTGAAGGCAGGAAATATAGTTTGAGCATTTATTTTTAAAATGGTTGGGGTGGATATTTCGATAAGCGTTTGATGACCAACAATCTGGCGCTGGATCCCAGTATTGTATTTTGCTGCTGAATTTTGCTGCTGAATATTGTATTTTGGTACTGTGTCCTGGCACTGTGTTCCACTACTGTATTTCAGCATTTCGCTCTTACACTGACTTTTAGCTCAATATCATGGCACTGTGTCCCAGCAACTGTCCCAATTTTAAAAGCCGGCACTGTGGAGTATTTCTAGAAAGAAACAAACAACAAACAGACAATAATCGAATTCACTTCTTTATGAAAGGCTTCCATAGGAAGATAGAGTTCATTGCTCTAAGTGATGAATGTAGGTTGATATATTTGATAATTATTTCGTTAGATTGCATTGTTAGACTTCAATATTTCAATGGAACTAGAGAAAGCAAGAATATTGGCTTCAAATGTTGGCACAAGGTCAGCAATTTCGGAAGAAGGGTAAGTCGATTACATCGACCCCGTGTTCAACTGGTATTTATTTTATCGACCCAAAAAGGAGGAAAGTTAAAGGCAACCTCAGCGAAATTTGAACTCATAAGGTCAAGACATACGAAATGCAGCTAAGCGTTTTTCCGGTGTGCTAACGATTCTGCCAGCTCAGCGCCTCTGCAAGGGGAAATATTGATTTCAAATTTTGGCATGAAGCTAGCAGTTTCAGAGGAGGGGCTAAGTCGCTTACAGCGACCCCTGTATTCAACTAGTATTTATTTTATCGACCTAGAAAGTATAAAAAGCAAAGTCGACCACGGGGAATTTGAACTCAGAAGGTAGAGACGAACAAAATGCCACTAAGCATGTTGCCCGGCACAGTAACGATTCTGCTACCTCACAGCCTTTGCAAGAACTATTAAAATATGTTATTGCGTACTGCTTTTTTCCTAATAACACAAACGTTTTCGAATCCATCTACATAGTTCCAGGTTCTGTTCTACTGCGTGGCACTTTGGGTCGACTAAAGCCTTGTAAGTGAATTTAGCAGACGGAAATTGGAGGTAACCTGTCGTGTAAATACGTGTGTGTGAGTGTGTGTGTGTGTGTGTGTGTGTGTGTGTGTGTGTGTGTGTGT
>NC_068988.1:66898149-66899553 GCF_001194135.2 Octopus bimaculoides | reverse complement strand
GTGTAAACAGCACTTTTTTGTGATTTGTTGTTCACTGACGATTGTGTACTTGTAATTCATTTGGAACAAGTTATTCAGAAAATAATGAACCTCCTCTCCAGTGCCCGTACTACTGTTAAACACCTACTATAACCCTCAAAAAAGTGCTGTTTACACTTCCTCCAAGAGAGACGTGTGTAGAACCAATTCTACTTACCCAAGAGAAAAGACTTGATGAAATGAATTCTTTTGTGTATTTTGGCAGCTCTTTTTTCAGGGATGGATCTTTTGATTTCCAAATGAAATTGAAAATTAAGACAGCTTCAGTTAGCTTTGTTAACCCAGAGAAATGAATTTGCTGAGATAGAAATAAAAATCGCTCACCAGTGTTTGCATCGTTGATACTTCCGTTGTCACTTCATTGCTATGCTCAACAGAGACAAAGATCCCACACCAACTATATTTGAAAAAAAAACGCGAGAGATTTCAACAGAAACATCAGTTTGAAATTATTTACACCTTACATTGAAGTGCAGGAGAAGGCAGGTTGTCTCAGTATATAAGCTTGCCTCATCAAATACGATAAATGGTCGCGTCATCTTTCATGACGATTTCATGTTTCAAAAGCGTTATGGAAAATTAGTTCCCAGGAAGGGTCTCGAAAACAAACCAAAATGCGGTTTTGTAACGTTACAAGAAAATAACCATAGATCCTTCAATATTAGTACTGTCCATGGTGAACATCTTTGCTTCGAGAAGAACTGAACAACGTTTTATAAAGAAGAACAACATTTTGCTACTGAGAAAATTCGAACCGCACTTCAAATAGTAAAACGTGATGCAATGAAATTGCATGCTATTGAAACTCTGAACAGCAGACGGTTCTGTGGAAACACAACCTTCAAGTCTCACTCTTTTCCACAATCTCCTGCATTCTGCGCAGATTGGCTATTCTCAGGACTTAAGAGTTGTTTTTTTTTTATTCTGTCCCTGTAAATGATATTGAGCATTATGTTCAACCACCATTCGTAAAATGCATTCAACATCAGTCCTACTACAATGTTTGAAAGACGCACTAGATGAAAAATTCAGGGAAGAGCAAGCAGTGTTTCGAGCAAGAAGATCACGCACCGAATAGATCTTTGTACTATGAAACAATGCGGATCAGTGCGCAGAAATCCAGCAACCACTAATCATCAGCTCTTCTACTGGTGAGCTGAAAATCCATTTTGAATAACTGCATAAGAGTGAAGACTACAGGTGATATGATTCTTGACCAAATTATGTGCGACAATTTTTTTTTTTTTACAAATAAAGAAAACTTGAAAACGTCGGTAATCATGTGAAATTATGCCAAATCTGCAACAGGTGAATGTCAGCAATGGGGAAACAGATTATGCTTAAAATCAAAACTGATGGCTACAA
>NC_068988.1:66897443-66898058 GCF_001194135.2 Octopus bimaculoides | reverse complement strand
TGCGTGTGTGTGTGTGTGTGTGTGTATGTGTGTGTGTGTGTGTGTGTGTATACATGTAAATATATATATATATATATATATATTTAAATATTTACACTCACAGATTTAAATGTCTACACAAATCCAAAAGCACACATGCACGCGCACACACACACACACACACATATATACACATACTCCTACACACACCCCTACAGTCGCACGCACATGCCACGTGTTTTGCACTCTGCACACTTTCTTGTCGATCCGAACATTGTTACATTTATGACAACATGAAGACTCTCTTTCACAAAAGTGAGATAATTATACTTGTGTAGAAAAATGAGATAAATACACATGCGTAGAAATTTGAGACAATTGCACCTGAATAGTAAACGGAAAGAACTGACGTCAAGCAAGAATAATCTACCTCTTCTGAGATTTCCTGTTGACATTTGTTTACCATAAATTTCCAGGTTTAAATTATTAACAATGTCTTTCAGCATGTTTTAAATTAAATATATTCTAAATTTTTGGAATCATACAGAAGCAGGCTCTTCCATACATATAGATGAAGAGAGAGAGGGGGAGGGGGCTAAGAGGAAGAGAGGGGATGAGAGGGAGAGAGGGAGAGAG
>NC_068988.1:66895844-66896576 GCF_001194135.2 Octopus bimaculoides | reverse complement strand
AGAGGCAGAGAGGGGAGGAGAGGCAGAGAGGGGAGGAGAGGCAGAGAGGGGAGGAGAGGGATAGAGAGGGAGAGTCAGACAGACAGACATACAGACAGACAGACAGACAGACAGACAGACAGATAGATAGATAGATAGATAGATAGATAGATAGATAGATAGATAGATAGATAGATAGGCGAGGGAGAGAGACAGATAGATACATACATACGCATGCACGCACATTGATAGACAGAGAGAGAGAGACAGAGAGACAGGCAGACAGACAGACAGACAGACAGAAAGACAGACAGACAGACTGACAGAAAGACAGATACAGCCAAACAATAAAACAGGCAGGTTCAGATAGGAAGAAAGAAGCTGCCAAAAATGGAACTTCCACATATATATTCATACACACACACATGTGTGCATGTGTCTGTGTGTGCGTGTGTCTGTGTCTGTGTGTGTCTGTGTCTGTGTGTGTCTGTCTGTCTGTCTACCTGTTTGTCTGCTTGTCTGTCTCTGTCTATGCGATTGTGCATAAAACTAATTAGAATTCTCTACGTGTATGCACGCATGTATGTGTGCCTGTGTGCGTTTAATAAATTCTGCCTGTTAAATATTAACAGATTAATTGAGAAAATACTGATAAAAGAGTTATCGATAATCATCAAGTAAAATATTCGACTATTCTGCTACTATTTAAAGTAACCATGTAACTGAAACTAAGTTAAAGCAACTTCATATATA
>NC_068988.1:66871773-66889606 GCF_001194135.2 Octopus bimaculoides | reverse complement strand
GATAGATAGATAGATAGATAGATAGATAGATAGATAGATAGATAGATAGATAGATAGATAGATGTATATCAATATGTTTGTATGTATGTCTATGTACATGTATGCATATATGCAAAGGGAGGGAGAGAGAGAGTTGTATTAGTATAAATTTAGTGTACGCGATTGAAACAGCAGCAAATAAAAAAGCTATCTATATATCAAACGCAATGTATATACATTGTTGAGAACCATGATACTATAGCCATCCTATGGATAAAATCTCTTCATAGACATATTGTCTTAGCAGTAATTTACAATTGGAATTGTCTTAGTAGTAATTCACAAGAAATCCAGCAATATTTCGTCCTTTTGAGGCCTTATCAATAATAAGTACCCACTAGTCACGTGTCTTGACATAATTTGTCCCTCCATATATAGGAGACAGTGAATTATGCATTCACTGTTGTTGCGAATAGGCGCTGGGTTGAATAAAAAATCCGATGTGCGCAATTCAGACAGTATTAGAATAAAATAGCTATCAATGTATCATACTGGATATACATTGTTAAAGGGCATGCTGCTGTGGTTTGCTTTGTATGTTAAGTATAGAACATAAATATTTTAATTTTATCCTTTTTCATCTGTGTACACTGGGTTTTCACTCAGCCCGATGGCTATTTACAATAGCAGTGAATGTGTAATTCATTGTTTCCTATATATTGAAATGGGAAAATTTCGTCAAAGCACGTGGACAGTACGTACACGTCATTGACAAAGTCCAAAAAGTTCGAAATATATCTGATATTCTCTTGCATCACACTTAGAACAATTTCGATTCGTCTCGTTTTGCGTTTTTTACATACCACGTTTGTGATAATTTTTTTTTTCTGACGTAAACCACAGCATCATGCTTTCAATAGTGTATATACATATGAATGATATAAGTATGATACTTAAATGGCTAGATGTGATAATTAACGTGGGTTTCAAAATGTTATACATCCTTCACTGATTGATAAATCCGGACTCATTTTATTTTAAAAATTGAACCCCACCTCATCATTTAAATTTCAATCAATTTCTTTTCCGATCGTCATTTATTTTGTCCAGAAATCAATAAAATCAAATTGATTATATTGACTGTAAATATCCGCCTTTTTTCTATTTTTATAGTTTGTTGATTTTAGTTTCGTTAATGTTTATAAAGTTTGTTTTTCTTTCGCATTTGATTCTGTCGTTAGTTTTACAGTATTTTCTTTAAATCTTATTTCATTGGACTTTGTAAACATTATGTTAGACACTAGCATATTAAACCATTTAAAAACACACCAGCGCGTTTCTTTCGCAGGTACATAATTTAATTATTCTCATTAGATAGACACAAGGCAACGTGTTAAGGGAAGGAACAGTTGGTTAAATCACCCACGGTCACGCCTGGTACATTATTTTTTTTTTTCGACCTACGGCGGAATGGAGGTCAATTTTGACTTCAGTGGGATTTGAAGTAAGTACCACGGGGTATTTTTTCCGGTGTTTAGCGACTTTGCTAATCCACCGCCAAATTAATGAATTTATGTTGGACATCAGTCGTTAAGTTTTAGAAAGTGGTGGAGATTAAGGCGACGAACTGGCAGTCGTTAGCGCATCGGACTGGACGTCTTGCGGGTTGTTTCCGAATCTCTGCGTTCTGTGTGCGTATTTCACTGCGGCCAGGCTAAAGGGACACATAGAATAAGTACCAGACTTCAAAATAAGTACATAGGTCGATTTGATCGACTAAACCCTTCAAGGTGGTGTACCAGTATGGCCGCGGTCCAGTGAATAAAACAAGCAAAATATAAAAGATAGACGCAGGTGTAGGTGTGTAGTAAGAAGTTGCTCCCCAACCACATTGCTCTGAGTTCAATCCAACTGACTACGTGGCTCCTTGGGCAAATATGTTACACTATAGCCTCGGACCGACCGAAGGCTTGTATATCGATTTGGTAGACGAAAACTGAAAGAAGGTTATGTGTGTGTGTGTATGTGTGCGTGCGTGTGTGTATGCGTGCATCCGAACATGCGTGCTTTTGCGTTTGTCATCTAACGCTTGGCAACCTTTGTTGTAGTTACGTCTTCCATAAACTAGCGGTTCAGCAAAAGAGACCAATAGAATAAGTATCAAGATTTTACAAACCTAAGTATTGCAGTCGATTCAGTTTAAGGTAGTGCCCCAGCATGGCCGCTGTCTAATGACTGAAACAAGATAAAATATATGATTCTTTTCTTTTGTGTTTGGCTATTTCATAAGTTCATCATTTGTCTTCGTTTCAGTACGAATCTGACCAACTGCGGTGACCTAACTAGCAATTTCGGTCATTTCTATTGTTCTAAGATACTAGTCTCTTGTGTTGTTCTCTATTTATGAATCTTGACATTTATGTTGATCCCGTTATTATACATACATATGATATATATATAAAATCAAAATTAATCAAAGGACATAATAAGTATGTCTACCTGCTTGAAATAACAGTCAAAACTCGTTATTGAATCGCCAAAAAATACACTTGTAATAACTACAGAAATCAAACGAAGGCAAATTTGGTTGGCAATCTACTTACATACATTTAAGTATATGGATTTACGTGGACTAGTTTCTGCATTGGCATAATATGCCATAGCTTCTTCAGCATGCATTACCAGGAAAGCGTTTTCCAGCCTATCCGTCAGAAATTTGTGCTGCTACTGATTCGTTTCGTGCCGATATCACAGCAGCTTCCCAGTGTAAAATAATCTCGTTACATAATTACGAGAAAAATAATTTATTAAAAGTTAAGTATGTGTGTGTGTGTGTGTGTGTGTGTGTGTGTGTGTGTGTGTGTGTAAGTGTGTGTGCATGTATAAATGTGTCTGTGTGTAATTAAGTATTATGTATATGTAAACGTATATGATATTCATACATGCATATCTGTATACAAAAAGGTGTGTGTGTGTGCGTAAATGTGCGTATGCATACCAATATTAGTCTAATTACGAATCATACTGGCTATGAATTAAGATTAATTCTACCAGTTTATCAATGGATCGGACCATTTAAGTTTGTCTATGAATCCTGATTAATTTTACTGCTTTACCTACGAATTAACTACTTAACTCATTCAAACTACGAATAAGTTCATTTACCTAAGTCTGAAAATTATTCTGGCCATTTATGCTGGCCCATCTATAAATTCCAGTTATTTCTATTGCTCTGATTATAAATTTGGTCATTTAAGCTGGTCTTGCTGTGAATTTGATCATCTGTGTTGTTCTAAGCATAAATTTTACTTTTTGCTTTACTTACCACACTGTTATTAGAGCGTGTGAACGTGCCATACACATGTGTATATATATATATGTCTGTTTGTACGTGCCATATACATGTATATGTGTGTCTGTTTGTACGTAAGTATGTTTCATGTATATGCTTATATATATATATATATATATCATGGTATTTATACATACATGTATATATGTATATAGATATATGAATGCTTGTGTATATAAATGAATGTATGTATACCAAATTGTTTCAGTCTTCTGTTTTGAGATGTATGTTTGTGTGTATTGCCTATTGTCGTAGTTGAAAACATTTATTTCAAACAGAGAATTTCTGAATCAAAACACAAATATCCACTTAAACATTGGCTCTGAATTATTGTCCCAATAAAAAGGTTTTCTATTGCAATTTTATCCAAATTCTTTTATGTGTATGTATGTTTCTATATCTGTTTGTACATACGTGTGTGTGTGTGTGTGTGTGTGTACATTTATATGTTTGCTTATGTGTTTGTATATGTACATATATTTGTGTGAGTATATCTGAGTATATTTGTAAGTTTGTGGTTGGTTTATGATTCTACCATCTAACTAAATTCGTTCTGATACATAGATATTGTGTTTGAAAGTAAAAGCTATCAGAGAATATATCTAGGAAAAACGTGCAATTCTTTAGTTATAAATCATTTTAGAGATACAAATAAACATATTTTCCTGAGATAACAACAAAAATGTATTACAAATCAGGAACCGATATTTCCATCTAAATAACCTAAAACACTTGATTGCGGAATTTTTGTTGATTTAGTCTCGTCTGATAGTTTCTCTTAATGTAATATTAGATTTATGAACGAAGCTAGAATACTTAACCTGAAAGAACAAATGTTGACCACTCTGGGGGGTTTTCACTTAAATGCTATTTCACACCATTTGCAACAAAGCAATTTAACCTATTACTCGTAGCTTCGATGCAATTAGGAAATGTTTGAAAGGCTTAAGTGAAATCTGTGTTGAAAAATACAGGAATATATCAGCGTGTTTGTGTATATCTGGTGTCGTTTCTATTTGATATTTCCTGAAAAATTACTCTTGTTCTGTCTTGCATAACCGCCTATTCTAGTTAAAAACGTGAGATGATCAAATATTTAGCTTTTATATTACTGTTACTACTGCTACTGCAGCTACTGCTGCTTTTGTTATTATTGTTGTGTCTTAGAGACAGGCCAACTCTGACTGAGTAGACATTTTGTCAAAGCAAGTGTAGCCGTGACCACCTCGTCTTATTTTATGATATATGGTATCTCAAACTAAGTTATTTAATGTGCCATATTCTTTTCTTATTTCTTTATTGCCCACAAGGGGCTAAACATACAGGGGACAAACAAGGATAGACAAAGGGATTAAGTCGATTACATCGACCCTAGTGCGTATCTGGTACTTAATTTATCGACCCCAAAAGGGTGAAAGGCAAAGTCGACCTCGGCGGAATTTGAACTCAGAACGTAGTGCCAGACGAAATCCCGCTAAGCATTTCGCCCGGCGTGCTAACGTTTCTGCCAGCTTGCCGCCATATTCTTTTCTACCAACCATTTAAAGTTATTTAAGGGAAGCGTGGCTTTATTACACTCAAAACCAATGAGCACATATAGGTCTTCTCGCTAACTCCAGACTTGTTCCATTTAATTTAAGAATGGGACGATTTTCGCTGAGACCCATTAAATTTATACAGGGTGTCCGAGCTAATTTTGACGATATTTATGTTTCCATTTTAAGAAATTTTCATGTGCTGTTGAACAGTCAGCGGTGTTGGAGAGCATGAAGATTATAGTTGTAGTTGAGAAGAAGCTAGCTGATACGGAGAATTGGAAACCAATCCTCCTTGTCAGCTGAATAATGGAAAAGAGTTACCTGTCTCATGATGATTCGCGCCGGGTATCAAAATACTGACATCATGACTGCTCCTCAATGCTCTATGAACACTGTAAAGGCTAGAAGACATGTAACGGAGACTACAAACTCATCCCATAACTACAAGACATGGCCCTAGGCCCAATGTAGATGGCTACGTGAAGCTAGAGACTGTGATCAAACTCTGGCTGGTGAGGGTCACTGCTGGAAGGTCATATGTTTGGCAACATGATTCAGATCCTTGCCACACCTCCGAAAAGAGTCAGAAGTGATTGGAGAATTTCTATAACTTCACCAACCCAATTTCTGGCCTCCAGATTCGCCCGATTGCAATTCGATGCATTACTATGCGTGGGGAGCGGTTGAGGAAGACACCAACCACTCTGCCTGCATCAACAAGACCGAATTGATGGCGAGATCAAGGTGTTTGAAGATCTTCCCAGGGACACATTGAGGAACTCATGCGTCAGGTTCCGGAGCCGTCTTAAGGTTGTGTCGGAAGTTTTTATTTTAAGTAAGCTTTTATCTCTCAGCCATAATGTAGTTGATATTTTAAAATTTGTTTTTAATACTTTTATGTTTGAATGGAATATTGTGTTTTCTTTTCCTTTTATGAAAACTGTCAAATTTAGCCCGAACACCCTGTATTATTTTCACTAATAATTCGTTAAATAATCTTTGTATTGTTGGGTGAAATCCATTAATTATAAATTCGTATAACTGAATAATAATTTATAAATTAAGGAGAAAGCGAGAGATCAGAGACCCAATGAAAAAATATTATTCTAATTGAATGAATCTTTAAATAACGTTTAATATCACAGATGAGCCCATTAATTTTGCATAACTTTAACTGATTCATTAAATAATGTTTATACTTTTGCGAAAATCATTTTCTTTCTCCTCAAACCAACAATTTAAATGCTGCGAATTTGTAGAGCCGTAAGAATGTTGGCTAGAATGTCTTCCAGTATGTTCTGTCTCACTACATTCTGAGTTCAAATCTCACCGACGTCAGCTTGGTTTACAAATTTTCAGGGTGGGGAATAAATAGTGTCATAGAAGGGTAGTTCATTGACAGAATTGCTAGAGCTTCGGATGAGATGATGTCTTGTACCTTCTGTTCCAGTTCTTTATGCTCTGAGTTCAAATTTCACTTAGGTACCAGGTCTAAATTGCTAGCTACGGCGGTATTCCGTACAATCTTCAATCGGCCATCAGGCATGCCTACAGCCAGTATAGATAATCTGACAATACAGTGGAATGAAATGAAAGAAAATCAATAATTTTGTCGATGTTTTCCATAATCTGCTCCATTTATCTTTTGTCTTTTATTTTTTACTTGTTTCAGACATTAGACAGCGACCATACTGGAGCCCCTCCCTGAATTTTTAGTCGAATGAATCGATCCCAGTACTTACTTTTTAATCCTAGTACTTATTCTATCGGTTACTTTTTCTGAACCGCCAGGTTATGGAGACGTAAACACACCAACACTGGTTGCCAATCAGTGGAGGGGGACCAACAGTGACACAAAGACACACATACATAGATATATATACACATATAAACGACGGGCTTCTTTCGGTTTCCGTCTACTAAATCCACTCACAAGGCTTTGGTCGGCCTGAAGCTATAGTAGAAGATACTTTCTCAAGTTGCCACGCAATGTGGTTGCTAAGCAATGTTCTTACCACACTGCCACGTCTGCGCCTATATTTGACCAGTAAGATATTTAGGGCATTCTGAAATTATTCTTAAGCAAACCAAATCGCTGTAGGTCTGTTAAAGAGATAAGATTATTAGCCGTTAGCACAGTTGTGGTTGTATGCATAGTTACGAATTTCTTTTTGAAACAAACTAGTTCTAAATGTCTTAATGTCTTTTACTGTAGCCTCGGGTCGGTCAATGCCTTATGAGTTGAATTTGAAAGATAGAAACTGTCGTTTTGAAAAATCTCGCAAGTACGCTTTTGAAAACGTTGTCCTAGATACAAGTATGAAATACGTAAAGATATGTGGGATGGAATACTTTGTTTTTAGGTTTGATGAGTCAAGCTTTGCTGTGGGCACTCCGTCGCTTACGACGTCGAGGGTTCCAGTTGATCCGATCAACGGAACAGCCTGCTCGTGAAATTAACGTGCAAGTGGCTGAGCACTCCACAGACACGTGTACCCTGAACGTAGTTCTCGGGGATATTCAGCGTGACACAGTGTGACAAGGCTGACCCTTTGAGTTACAGGCACAACAGAAACAGGAAGTAAGAGTGAGAGAAAGTTGTGGTGAAAGAGTACAGCAGGGTTCGCCACCATCCCCTGCCGGAGCCTCGTGGAGCTTTTAGGTGTTTTCGCTCAATAAACACTCACAACGCCTGGTCTGGGAATCGAATGAGTGAAGCTTATAGAAGGCATAATCATGGCAACAAGAACAATAGCAACACCGAGAAGATATTTTGTTTAGACTGAATAAAATATTTTACATAATTTTAAACAAAACAAAATGTCAGTTTAGAAAAGAAAGAGAACAATCTGTGGATGATGGTTATTGTTTTTATTTAACTCCACATCAGACCTGATTAAACCAACCTATGACCAAGAACAATCAAGTGGTGACCATCCTGTTTTTTATTAAATTTTTCTCAGACCATAGCAATCCGTTTCTTATCTGTTTAATACAGATTTAGTTTGGCTGTTATACCTAGCAGATAGAACAACCACGCTGGTTCTTTCACATGTTGTTTAATCTCAGGTCAATTCTATTCATTCTCGACTTACAACCAAAAACATTGCAGCCAAGACAGTCCAGTCTTTTTACAACTGTATAGTCTTATGTGGTCTTCATTTTTAAGACGTTGCGGCACGATTTGAGAAAAATTTCACTGCCTTTCCTAGCATGTCGATCGGCCATGCAGAGGTTCCTGAACATTGATATTAATTTAATATGCGAAACAATTTCGTTCATATCGCAAAATATCAAGCTATCTGAATTCTTTAAATTTATTGATATTTGTGGAATTATTTTGAAAATCTGAGATGCTAAAATGTTTATTTGACAACGAAAACTCTAGGATTGTTCAACAACTTTATTTAGTCAGAAGAAAACTTGAAATCCATTAAATTGATCTTTTTTGTGTGTTTGTTTTTGAGTTTTCATTAAATTTGTTTTCTCTCCACAAATGGATAGATTCTCGTGTTACATTTAGAAGCTGTAAGAAAAATAAAAAGCTTTTCATTTGTCTTTAACATAACATAGTTTCTCTGATTTATACACACACAAATGAAAGTTGAGTTTAAGCAATTTTAGATTTTAAGTCAAGTTATTTTCTGGTTGACTTTGTCATTATTTCTTAATTACTTTGTTAATTTTTTTACTTTTTTTGTTTGAGATATTGCTGCTATTGTTATTTCTATAATTAAAGTTGAGTGCTCCGTTAAAACAATTTCCATGTACTTTGACAGATAAACCATATGAACCACTATTGGCAATGTCATTACATGCTTTGTGACAATCACTTCACTTTGGAATCAATAATATCGTTAGGTGACAATTTGATGTTGACTCTGCTCCTCTTTTACTGACCTCTTATTTAGTATTCTTTTAAGTAGGATTCTCAATCGCATGGTTCCGGTTTCGATCACACTGTGCAGCACTTTGAACAAACGTCTCCTATCTTTGGCTAATACCTTGGCCTGTCTTTTCGTCGGTTACGACGACCAGTGTTCAAGTTGATTCTACCAATCGAACAGCCTCCTCGTGGAATTAACTCGTATGTGGCTGAGCACTCCACAGACATGTGTACCCTTAACGTAGTTCTCAAGGAGAATTATCGTGACACAGAATTTCACAAGATTGGCTCTTTGAATTACAGGTACAACTCATTTTTGGCACTTGAGTGGACTGTAGCAACGAGAAATTAAATTTCTTGCTCAAGGACACAACTCACCGCCGGGGATTGAACTCATGACCTTACAATCGTGAGCCGAACACCATAACCACTAAGCCACGCGCCTTCCCTTAATTAATTGTAAGATTTGATAGAAGAAAACTCAGTTGGAATTCATTTATGTATGCAAACACATACCATGATTTCGCAAATTGTTTTCAAAGTCTGTGTAGACACAGACGCTCTCTCAACCCCCTTATCATTAATGCAGCACAACTACTACTAATTACAGTAGAATAAACTGGAACAACGTAAAATGGAGTGACACCCAGTCCGGAAATTGTACCCACAACATTTCGATGGCGAGCCCAACACTCTAACCACTAGATTATGCATCATCACTGTATGTGTGTGCGTGTGTTTGTGTGCTTGTCTATAGCCTTTGCCGATATATATATATATATATATATATATATATATATATATATATATATACATATTGCAAACAATTTGCAGATGCATGTGCTACCAGTTGAAAGCTTTACATACCAGATGTAAGTTTATGGTTTCATTAAGAGGGAATGCGAACCATTTCGGGACCTTCCTCTTGAAGGCATTGTTGCACACCGGTCCCACTTTCTACCTACAAATAAAACTTACTGTAGGTAGCTATTTAAAGCAAACACAAACTTGAAAGTGGTTGTAACAACTAGGCTAATCTGCACACTATATGCTTCTCAGGGGTGAAGTTTAAATAATTAATATTTATGCACACCGCAGCATGTATGAACATATGTCTGTGTATCGAGAGACTGACACAGAGAGAGGGAGATATATAGACAGACAGAGTCTGCTTCACAGATACCAGAATCCTTTTACTAGTTCTAACTCGAACCGAAACTGCAATAGTAATAGTTGACATTTTTTCCAATCTACTCCACAGTGAGATCCAAATGGATCTACAGGGTTGTGAAGCAAAATTCTTCACTTCATGGTTGTAAAGCAAACTTCTTCACTAGATGGTTAAACCTGCGTTTGAATATATTTTGAAATGCATCGACTACTTGCTTTTTATTGACCCAGAAACGACAGCACAATCACCATTTATCTGTCTTATTGCATCCATCAAACCCTTTGTTGTTGTTTTTTTTACCACATATAACTTCATTTTAATTAAATACGGCGTCTTACTTTGATGCTCCTCACCTTACTTCTATCTTACATCAACTTCTGGTGAACGGGATCAAAATTATAAGCTACACTAAACAACTACTGAAGCATTTAATTTTTTTAAAAATTATGCTTTTAATCTCATAAGAATCAGCTTTCAGTTCCATATCTAATGCTAGTGGTCATTTCTTCTTAGAAAATGCTATAATTTTCAGTAACATCCATCTTGAGGTGAATTATTGCATAGTATCGGTGTTATAAATTAGTTATTACCATATTTACCGATATTACAGTATAACGCATATCACAGTTTTACAGATATTAGCACTGTTATCACCAACAGCAACATGGTTGATAAATTTAATTAAGAATCTCCAAATAAAATTATGTCAACTTTATACTCATTTTACTTTCGATTAAGATCTAAACTAAAGAAATAATTTATAAAAGACAATTTAGCTATATTGATTCAATGGAAACGTACTAAATAAAGTTCTCAGCGGTATTTCAGGAAGGAAAAAATCTTTTATCTTGATTGCATGCAACGACCTGATTTCCTTTTTTTTTACTTCTTCTTAATTTTGCCTGTTCTCTTCTCTTTCTTATTCTTACTCTCATTATTGTTGTTCTTTTTCTTCTTCAACTTTCCCCTCCTCCGCCACCTCCCTGAAGTCATTTCTTTGCTATTTTAGAATTTTTAGTTGCTTATTTGTTATTAGTATTTTTATTTTGTTTCCCTTTCGTGAATCTTCGAACTCTCTTTTCGTATCGGTAAAAATCTATAATATTTATGAATGTATCTACATTATTTCAATAATTTATCAGCTCATATATTCTTTGACTTCTCATCTCCTATATCACTATTTTAAATTATATCCATATATCTCAAGCATTTATTTATTTTTATTTCTTGTTACTTTGGAGAATTTTTGGTAAATTATATCGAAATTTCCATCAGAAATGCCTCCTGGGTATAAATCTATTTTTAATGATTTTCTTATTGCCAACTTATATATTCTTTTACATAATTGCCGCGTTATACTTATTTCAACTGGTTAAGTCTTTCGTTTCATTAGCTTCCAATTTAAATAGTTATTAATTTTTTTGATTGGTGAGTTGTGACGGAGTTTGTGTTAAAATGAAATGATAACGATTTCTTAATGAATTGAAACTTTAGAACTAAAGTTAAAAACAAAAATTTTAATACTGATTTCTTTTCTGCCTTTTTCATCCTACATACAGTAAATGAGGTCGTATCTCTTCAAGAATTAAAATACAAACTACTGACAAGTTAATACCTGTATGAGATGATTCATGAACATATCAAAGTTCACTTTTAATATATATTGCGAATACACTGTACAGAGTACAACAGTCGATAGAAATAAAATCGAATTGCCTGGGAGCCATTGTATGCTTTCAGCGAGTAAAAGTATGTGTTGTCTTTTGACAAGATATTTAATATCACTCTTTTTGCTCTAAATCCTTCAAAATTCTAATAATTTTTTCACCATTTAGTTAGCGAAGGTAGATTAGAATCCTATTCCTTTAAAATACAACCTTTGGATTTTCGTGGCTTCCGTTAGGAGTTATACATAAATCAGAGATCTGGTGCGATTGCTTAGAACAAAGTGAACTTTTCTACAGAGACCCAAGGACCAGGTGGTAGCTTTAAACCGAGTAATTGGTGTAAGTCTGACACTTAAAAATGCAGAACACACAGAGTTGAAACAGATACCACAAGGTATCTCGCTCGAACCGAAATAGTTTCACCTGTTCCTTGTTCTGGAATGATATTTCATTTTATTGAGCAGGAACGCATGAAGAGTAAAGTTGACTTCGGAGCGATTTGAACTCAGAGCGTAGAGGACTGGAACACTAAAGACTTCTTTTTCTCATGTTATGAATCCAGAACAAATCAGATAGCAGACCCCATGCCAATCACTGAGATTTTCTCATTTTCATTATTTTATGTAAACAATAGTTAGAACAGCACCTAAACTTGTGTTGCAAACTCATACGGTTAAGAGACTATACCTCCACTATGGGACTCACTGACGGTCCCTCCACCATAGGTTCAACTGACTATGAGATTGTACATCCACTATGGTATTTACACTCTTTTTGTTTACCTGGTATGGAACACGTGAGCCATCGAGGGAACCGTTACATAATAGCAACCGAATTTCCTTCAAATTACATCCTACCGTCCTTAAACTAAAGTATATTGGATAATAAAGTTCTGGATATATTAATCCTGAAAAATAAATCAGATAGCGACATCTGGGATGTCTAATTGATCAATGCCGATTTGGACTAAACAACAGCAACCTGTCAAAAACCACAAAAACTACAATGAACCATCGTTTTATGTCAATCTATGAGAGTTTAACACGTGTATTGTATTGATTTCTTTTGTCTAAGGATATAAAGATCTACAACGACAACACCTAAAGATATTGCTGATCTCTATGAAGTGTAATAATATCAGCTGAAGTCAGAAAAACACATTTTTATCGTTATTGGCAGATGGCTTATTTTTTCTCTCAGAACACCCCCTTATCTTTCAAACAATCAATGGATTTACGTAATACTTGACACTCAGGAAACAGGAAGTGTTAGAAAGAAGGTTTCGATTCACAATAAATTCTAAATTCCTTATTTTCAGTAAAACACTTGTGCGATTCTTACTTTATTTTTTGAAAAAATATATTTTACATACAAAGTATTCAGCTTTTAAAAATATCAGCGGAGATTATCTATCACTTCCACCGATTGTGATATGGAAATAGGCGTTAAGTCTAAGGTAATATCTGTTTTCATGTTCACGTCCCATACACCATAATTTCTTATAATGAAGCACAGGATTAATGTTCGTTGTGAATGGTTATGGTTATAGTCGGTTAAATTAATCGGAAAGGGAAACAGAATTGCCATAGGTTTTCGAACGTAAGAAGAATAAAATTAAGCAATATTATGCATTTAACATGTTTTACCATTTCTGCAAACTTTTAGCTCGTTATTCCACAGTTTCTGCGATACTCGGCAGTATCTTCATATACATCGTCGAAACATAAAAGATCTGAGAAATTTCCTTTACAAAAACCTGTATAAAAATACGAACATCATTCTTATTCTTTTACGCCAACCATAAATAGAGCCATTTCTTTAAACGCTCTGCTGACGAGAGAGAAATCTAGTAACATCAATAATTCTTTGATTCTAAATATATCTCTTGTCTAATAATAGTGAAAGCATTCAAAAAGACACAGCCTTGAATACTTGTCGTTAATATAATTCAAGTCCATTGTAAGTTTTCTTCCTATAATATTCAAATATAATCTTGATATCTAATCTAATTATCTGCTAATTAATGATGTTTAAAATTATTCATACTTCTGGAAATAGTTTGGCATTGAATAACATTAAATTTAGTTCTACTGAATTAAAACAATACAGAGACATATTCACCTTCCAGCACTCCAGGGTAAATAAAATAAAGTACCAGTCATAGTAATAGCTTCTATTCCCACAGATATTTATTGCCATTTGCAGCCTATATAATAGACCAATACTAAAGAGATTTTAATAGAAATCAGTTTTGATTTATTATTATATTTTATAGTAACCTTACACTGTAAAGAATAGCATTAAAAGGAGGACGGTTCTACGTAGTCATATGACATAAGAGAAGTAGCAACCAATTCTCCCTTAAGTCACATCTCCAACATCTTAGAAAAGGTTACGTTGCTTTACGTGGTTCTGGATGCATACAGGATGGTCATGGCTGGAAGGCCTTTGATCATTATGTCTATTTGATCGGGCTGAACTTGGGCTATGCAACAAGAGTAAAAACTACAAAGCGTAGTGCAATTTGCATTTCATCAATTCACTTCACTAAAGTTACCATTTTAGAAAACCATTTGAAATTGCCTTCTATTGACAACACAAGTGTTTTAGAGAACGGCATGAAGACTATCTCATTCTTATTTCCTCTATTCTAAAACCTTTATAGTTCATATGTACATAGGAAAAATTATTATTTATATAAATTACTTGCCGTTGTGGTACAGAAGTGAATTGTCGATTAAGAGGTTAAAAATCAAATATCCGAATTTATGTTCAAAATCGATTTACTTGATATCAATAATCGTAATTGAATCGGGTCAAATGCGAGGTCACATAATAATGTTTCGCCCTTGAAGCATATGGTCAACTTTAATGCAAGAAAGAGCAGCAAGAGATCTGTTTCCCAGTTGCTCATTTCCTACTAGCGACTCGCTAAGCGCATTACCTGCAAAACACACTTCAACACCAACAAAAATCATTTTCCAGTCTTCCTGAAATTGACTACCGTCACGGATTACGAGAGAGAAGACATTATTCTTTCTCCAGTGATTCTGACTCGGGAATTTTCTAAGACCTCAACATCTCAAAGAATCGAAAGAAGTATAGCCAGCTTAGTGTCAAACTCTTACACATATTGTCTACACTATACTCTCGTATTGCTATTGTGCATTAACAAGTCTCTTGTTAACGCTTGATTGCTTGTTTACAAAGATATAACGATGATAATCATTTCGATCAAAATTTCCACCAGTTCGGGGTCTTATTGACAGGAATTTACTCTGTGCCTCAATGACCAGAGAGTCTATTGCTTGTCTTTAAAATTATAAAGAAGCATTTTCAGTGCGTCTGACAAATAATTTCAAAAACTTGAAACCGCAACGTGAGCTATTCCTTCTTCGCCATTGCTTGTATATTCGAAAGTTAACGTATTTCTTGCGATCAAATTCTTGCTTTCATGTTGAAGTTACTATAAAATATTTTGAACACACCATTCGAGATACTCTTTAATTTGAAGCATAATGCTTATGGTCGACTAATGATCTCAAGCAAGCCTTCCCATTCGTATTGACAATAAAGAAATTATATCTGCGTCTGACTTTTCCTGCAAATCTTTTTCTCATTCTTTTACACATCTGTTTTTCCTATACTTGCGTCGAAGTATTCTTTCACAGTAGATTCTCAAATATCAATAGCACTATAAGCACCTACAAATTTGTGAGCTCATCGCCTTTCCACTATGACCAAATAAGGATATTCATGAGTCTGGTAGGATATTAAGAGAGAGCATTTTCTGGTTCAGTATTTGTTAGGACAGATGAATGAAATGAAAGTCATTCGGTGAGCCCTTCACCTTCAAATCCTGATGTATACATTATATACTGTGGAGGCGCAATGGCCCAGTGGTTAGGGCAACGGACTCGCGGTCATAGGATCGCGGTTTCGATTCCCAGACCGGCGTTGTGAGTGTTTATTGAGCGAAAACGCCTAAAGTTTCACGAGGCTCCGGCAGGGGATGGTGGCGAACCCTGCTGTACTCTTTCACCACAACTTCCTCTCACTCTTACTTCTTGTTTCTGTTGTGCCTGTAATTATAAGGACCAACCCTGTCACTCTGTGTCACGCTGAACATCTCCGAGAACTACGTTAAGGGTACACGTGTGTGTGGAGAGCTCAGCCACTTGCGCGTTAATTTCACGAGCAGGCTGTTCCATTGATCGGATCAACTGGAACCCTTGTCGTCGTCAGCGACGGAGTGCCAATAACAACAACAACATTATACATTGCATCTTTGGGAAACATAATTTACAATGATGACATTTGTTTTGGTTCGGCGAAGTTCATTTGAAGCAATGGTGTGTATCAGTCGGTCTTTTATCAGGACGGTAATCCCATGAAAGGGAGGAATGTTCACGATTTGTTCTGTAAAGTTAATTGCGGTTTTCCTTATCATGTCCCAATCTCATTCAACGAGCAATGACACATCGTAATGCTTTACCAGTTTTCAAAACTTTAAACTTCAGCATAGCTGATTATAAGCGCCCAAATTGGGCAATTTCTATCCCATGGCAATACAGGAAGTGCCTGTTTTGGGGAATAATGGTAATGGATGCTTTCAGCGCATATCATCTTGCTTAGTCCTTGAGAAAGACGACATCTCTTCTGTGTTATATATGGTAGAGGTATTGAAGAGCTGCAAATATTTGGAGCTAACTAACCAGTACTTTTTGGAACTTCTTACCTTTGAGATTACATATAAACACGGCTTTGTTTTTGTTTCTTTTTGTTTGCGTTTCTTTTTTTGTTTGTTTATTTTTTGCTGTTTTATTTTCCAATAAATATTAATTCTTTCTCTTTACTATACACACACATCCGGATATCTGAGAGCAAGGAGATTAGTTGATTACATTGACCCCAGTACTCAACTGGTGCCAAATTTATCGAGCCCGAGAGGATGAAAAGCATAATCGACTTCGGTGGCATTTGAACTCACAACGTAAATACGGACGAAATACTGCAAAGCATTTTGTCCGGCGTGTTACCGATTCTACCAGCTCCCTGCCTCCGACAAATACCAATTACAATTGTTTTGTTGGAACAATTGCAAAGGCAAATCTACGAGAACGGAGTTGAGCTAAGTACAACCGCTCTCTCTATCCTCAAATAACAGTGATAGAATCGGTTGAAGTCTTTGACAGTTTACTGGTTTCTTTTGATTTTCTTCCTACTATTTGTTAAAGAAAAATAGAAAATGCAGCAATTTTGCCTTTCGTGCATAATTTAGTTGCACCGGAAATCGATGTAAAACATCATCAATCATTTTGCAAAACGTGCTTGCACAAGTACACCCACATACATGTGTATGTATATCTGTGTATATATACAGAAACATATATACATATATACGTATGCCTATATGCATCCATGGTTGTATTTATGTATATATGTATATCATTTATTTGTTATCTTTTACTTACTTTAGTCAGTAAACTGCAGCCATGCTGGGACACCGCTTTGAAGGGTCTTTTAAGCCTGTTACTCATTCTATTGGTCCCTTTTGTGCAACTGCTAAGTAACAGGAACGGAAAAAACCAACAGCGGTCGTCTAGCGGTTTAGTGGTGGAAAAAGACAGACACAAATACACACACACACACACACACACACACACACACACACACACACACACACACACACACACACACACACACACACACACATACACACATATGTACATATATATATACACGGCGGGCTTCTCTCAGTTTCTGTCTACTGAATGCACTCACAAGGCTTTAGTTGACCCGAGGCTATAATGGAAGATACTTGGCCAAGTTGACACGCAGCAGGACTGAAAGCAGAACCATGCGTTTGGCCAGCAAACTTCTCACCGGGGAGGGTTAGAGTTGGTAACAAAATCAGGACGTTGAAACAAACAGTGAGGGCTGCTAAGCCTGTTTTTGTTACCAACTTTGACCCTCCACAAATCCCAAATTTTATTTTGGTTTGCGGGAGCAAATTTTTTCTCGAAGGCACATATTGTCGTCAATTGCTCGAAATGTGGAGTAGATAAACAGCCGACAACTGATGAAAGTTCGTTCTTTATATTACTTGCCTTGTTTTCCATTTGTTTTTCTTGTTGTTCCCATAAAAAAGTTTGTCTTCGTATTTTATGTTCTTTATGTTCTTTACATATATATGTCAGCATGTACATATATGTATGTATATATGCCTATATATATTAT
>NC_068988.1:66869660-66870336 GCF_001194135.2 Octopus bimaculoides | reverse complement strand
TATATATAGGGAAAAGTAAGAAAGATCATATATATGAGGTGAGTAAATGTCAGAGATAAAAGTGAAGCCAGAGGCCATTGCATCTGTAAAACAGTTGTGGCTGCTATCTTGGTGTTAGAGAACTTTGGTATTTATCAAAAACCTTTCACAGCCCTTACATAGCAAAGGGCAACAAATAATAAAACTCGAGATATACTGAGACGTTTTTGTCGTTAGCTCTTGTAACTTGTCTTATCAATCACATAGACATAATTATGCTGTACACACACACACACGAATTAAACATATGTGCGTGTGCATACGTGTGGGTATGTGTGGGAGTAATGAGACAGACGTACAACCACACAAATGCGCTCGCATACTCTCACTATCATACACAGCATGCACCCTTCTGCACACACATGGAAACTGCCATGGAGTGAAAGTGTTCAGGAGTTCAGCAATACGAGGTAACAACTGTGTTGTGTGAACGTCTGTGTTGTGTTGCGTGTATTATGTTGTGTTGTGTGTCACACACACACACACACACACACACACACATGTACGTACATACAAAAATGGTATACACGAAACTTTAGGCCTTTCAGTCACATTGTTATTATGTCCACCCATTGAAAAATACATATATTCATGCACTGAGTTGTATATATGTATGTGTATATATATATAGGCGCAG
>NC_068988.1:66867551-66869650 GCF_001194135.2 Octopus bimaculoides | reverse complement strand
ATATGTATGTATGTATATGTATGAATGTATGTATGTATAAATGTATGTATGTATGTATGTATGTATGTATGTCAATTATACAGTTTTTGCAATCCTTTATGCATTCTAGCGAGTGATACGAATGTATTTTACCGGTATGCGGCTGCGTTTGCACATATGTGTGTATATATGTATACACACATATGTGAGCGTATGTATGAACCTTCTTGGCGCCCCATTTGCTGTTTTCTGGTCATGCCTTCAATTTATTCCATTCATCTTTATTGCACCTCATGTTAATTTTATTTACCATCTCTCATTCTCCTGCTTATCTTGATGCCACCAAATGATGGCTGAACATCTCCTCCCATTTACTGTTAATCCTTAAAACCCTTTGATATCCTTTAAGTGGATGGAAGGGTTTTTTTATCCTTTTATTCTCTCTTTCTGTTTCCATTCATTTCCTTCCTCTATTTCAATTCCTTAGACAAGTTCATTAATTTATTACCGTGTATATTTACTTTGAAATAGCATTCGCTATTCACTCTCATAGCTGTAACCAAGATGGGAGAGTCATCTTGCATTACGCTCTATTTATACGAAGAATTCTAAGTGTTAAACTTTGCTCTTTATTCATCTGAAGAAAACTTTTATTTTTTTTACATGATGTAATACAGTGGTACCATGACTTACGAGTTTAATTCGTTCCGTGACGGATCTCGTAACTCAAATAACTCGTATGTCAAACCAAATTTCCCCATTGAATGAACTGAAATGCGATTAATCCGTTCCAAGCGCCCCCAAACAAACACCGCAATTTTTTTGTTGCGTGTTTTTAAATAAGAAAATTGTACTTATGAATAACGAATATTGTGTACAAAAAAAAAACGATACAATAGAATGTACTGCAATAAACTGGTTTTATTAAGTATAATGTATAGCATTTACCTTGGAGATCAAACGACTTGGGGGTGCTGACTGAGGTGGAGGAGAAAGGCTGAACTGAATAATTGAATCTTATTCACTGATTTTTGCCCTTTTCTCCACGCTTTCCTCACTTTCATCTGCAGGAGTTTTCGATAAAAATCTGTCCAATAAGGTCTGTTTTATCCTCACTTTCAGAGTGTTTCGGGAATGAGTCAGGCAAGTATCATTAAAGGGCGCCGTCGCACGCCCAGTTGCAACTTTTTCTGTGTGTTTCTTTTGAATAAAGTCTGAAAGTTTCTCCCACATTCCCAACATTTCCTTTATCGCACTGGTAGAGATAACCACCTCCATCTCCTCTGTGCCTCCTATTTCCTGCAGAACCACCGAGTAATGCTGCGTTTGTAGCTCCTTTAGCTCTTCCGTTGTCAGTTTCTCGGAGAGCTCCTTGATGAGCTCATTGATATCACCCTCATCCACGTGCAGGCCCATGAATTTGCCGAGTAATGCAATCTCCTACACCACTACCGCTTCGGGTTCGCGTCTTTCAAAATCCGTTTCAGACACAACCTCAGGCCACAAGTCCTCTTTGTAACACCCTACCAGGCCATATCGATAATTCTGAGGCATACCACGATGTTATAGTGGTCCTTCCAGAACTCTCGAAGGGTGAGGTTTGTGGTCTCCATGATCTCAAAGCAGCGGCGGAACAGGTGCTTGGTGAAGAGATTCTTGAAATTAGAAATCTCTTGCTGGTCCATGGGCTGCAGGATAGGGGTGGTGTTGGGTGGAAGGTAGAGAATCTGTAAACTTGAATCCTTCGAGGATGTCATCTTCGAGGTTAGGTGGGTGAGCCGATGCACTGTCCAGGACGAGAAGGGCTTGCAGGGGTAGGTTATTTTCCTGGAGATATTTCTTAACGTCAGGACGAAAGACCAAATTCACACACTCCACAAAGAACTGCCTGGTGACCTACGCCCTTGGATTTGCCCTCCACAAAACCAGCAGTTTTTCTTTCAGAATCTTATGTGACTTAATGGCTCTGGGGTTTTCCGAATGATTAACAAGCAGTGGCTTAATCTTGCAGTCGCCGTTCGCATTGGCGCAGTGCGAGGGTTAGCTTATGGCCTGGAATCCTCTTCTCCTCTGCCGTTATATAAGTTCTCCTTGGCATCTTCTTCCAAAAATGTCCTGTG
>NC_068988.1:66858233-66866836 GCF_001194135.2 Octopus bimaculoides | reverse complement strand
TAATAATAATAATAATAATAATAATAATAATAATAATAATAATAATAATAATAATAATAATAATAATAATAATAATAATAATAATAATAATAATAATAATAATAATGTTTTCTGTATTATTCACAAAAGGGTTCACAAAAGGTTGTTGTTTTTTTAGTTTTTTAGGGTTTATTTCTTTTTGTTTTTTCCCTAATGAACAATACAGAAAACATTATTATTATTATTATTATTATTATCATTATTATTATTATTATTATTATTATTATTATTATTATTATTATTATATCTCCTACTCTAAAGTGTTCTACTACGCTGCAGTGTTTAGTTTTTAAGATGTATGTATGTTGCGATGTTTAGATGATTTGTGTGTGTGCTGCAATGCTTTTAGTTAATGTTATATAGTTATTGCGTGTGACGTTTCTATGTTGGTGTATGCGATACATTAGTTCTTCATTGATTGTGTTTATAGCCGTGTAATGATACATATTTCTTTAATTTTTTTTTTTTTTTTTTTTGCTTGTGTTGTAGAATGAGATGAGATTTTTGTTGTGTATGTGTATTAAGTTCAGATCGTTGTTGTAATGGCGGGTTCTGTGATAGTGGTGGTGGTGGTGGCGATGATGGAGATGATGATGCTGATAGTACAGGCATAGTTGCTGTTTGCGATTATGTTGGTACACCATCTTCAAAAGCGCTTCCTCGTGTATTCAGATCTCCCAATTTTGAGGGGGTTGTCGTTGGCGTCTTTTTTGTTTTCTCTTTCTTTCTTTCCATTAGTAACTTTTTTGCCTTTTTGGCTCCTCACCATTTTTTTCTCCGCGTGACATGACGGTATATTCTTTGTTGTTTTGGGATTTTCTGTTGGTGTTTTTATTGCCGTTGCCTGTGATGTGGTGGCCCCTTGACAGTATTATATCTTGAGTTGATTTTGTTGCTGTTGCTTCCACTCTTGGTGTTGTTGTTCCTGTTGCTGTTGTAAGTACTGGTTTCATTCTTACAGCTAGTGCTACAATCCTTGCTGCTGCGGTTGCATACTGTTGTGGCTACTGTAATTGTTTACGTTATGATTTCTGTTATCATTTGAGGTGACGGAAATAGCAGAAGCCCTCTTCCTGTTGGCACTTTCTATTATTAGCTGAAGAATGCCTTGTGGGTGATCAATATTTTCACAGTTGTAGCTCTGATGCCTTCTACCTTCCACTACTACCTGCTGTTGCTGCCTTCCTAAATCGCTATTAGATCGGGGATATGAATTCATATATATAAATATTAATAGCTATCTGTCGGTATTGTACACACACACTCATATACTTACATGCATATGTGTGTATGTAAGTGTGTGCATATATATATATATATATATATATTCATATGTATGTATGCATCACCACTTGAATCCTGTGACAAGGATTTAAAATAGAATATGAAAATACATAAAACCTATCACATAAAAACTAACTTAATTCGCTCAGTTTGGTGTTAATGCTTCGATATAACCAGATCAATGGTAACACAAGGGAATTACTTTAAAAGCAAGAGTAATTCTTTAGAAAACTTCCTACAACTATAGTAAACTTCAATACTGAATACATATGATGTACTGTTGCTATACTCATAATTGTCCTACATCGATTGATTATAGGTTTTATTACAGTCTTTTCTTTCTGAGTTTTTGTTATACAAAGCTCTGACGATAGAATTCCAACCGCAAAAACTGATAGCATTTTGCTTTGTCCTCTGTGTCTGAAGTACTTTGTTAAATTATCATCATTCTCCACTCCAACAAGAAATTCTCCTGTTGGTACACCTCGATGTATTTTCGATACATGCACCTCTGTCACAACCGAACTTATGATACATATACCTCGCATCAAATGAAGAAAACAAACTTCTTTAAGGATAATGTTATAGTGAAACTGAGAGTCACCCTTTTGATACTACTCTGCCTGAAATCGCCCATGGTTGTATAAAACAAATTCCGTTTTAAAATGATCTAAAAACCTTCCATCAAAATTTCATGTTAATTTATATTCCAAACACCGGAATGATGAGTTATTTTGATAAATTCTTCATTATTTTCGAAATTTGATTGAAGCAATGGCAGTATTTTCAACAGATAGGACTTTATATCCACTTTTGTTTTTGTTTATTTACTGAATAACAAAAACTAACACTGAAAAACTATACAATTTTAGAATATTGCTTTGGTGATAACTAGGAGTTATGTTGCCTATTTCTTTTTTAGCATTTCATATAAAATAACATTTTGTTTTTACTAAATTTTCTCTCAGAATATTTTAAACAAAATACCTTCCGTTACAATCTAAATCATCTCATAAATGCACTAATAAGCCATTTGTCATTCGCCAATTCCTTTTGCACGTGACTGCATGTAGCGTACACTCATTTCTCAAAATTCACAATACTTCTTTGTAGTTCTTTTTGATAAAGTGTTGTTGTTGATGTTGCATACTTCCAGGTGAACTCTGATAGAACAAATCCCTGCTAAGAGACGATCTACTCGTTACCACCACCGCCTTTTTCTATATCTCAAATTATTTATCCAAAGAGACCCTTTCTTCCAATTTTTTTTTCAAATGTATGCTTTACTTTGGGGGAGATTTCAATATTATTTCTAACAGATAGATATCTGTCTGTACAAAATTATCTTTTTAACAGGTTTTACTTGTTTTACTTTACGATACAAAATATGATAGTATCGCAGTTTCCAATTTTTTTTATTGCATTCAAATCTAACAAATTTTTTCAGAATTTGAGAAGCGACTAACACAAACGCAGTTTGTGCGTATACATGAGTGTGTGCATCTCCACCGCTTCAAACCAGTGTTATTGCTTTGAGCTTCGATAAACGATAAAATAAACAAAGAAATCAATATTGTATAAAAACAAAATTCTTTCAGGAGTGGACCAGCATGACCACTATCTAATTATTGAAACCACTAAAGGATTTATGCGGACGCGCGTGTGGGTTGGGTTGGTGTTCTTCTGTGGCCTGCTTGTTTGTTGTATCTTGTTTATCATTTTGTCCATGTTCTTTTGCCACGTCATGTACCCAGTTATGTATCTATATGTACATGTAGATGAAGGTATGCACATACATATAAATATATATGCATATACTCATATATTGTTTGTATCACACGACAGAACGCACGCGTTTACCTTTATACAGTAAGTTTGAACTATATATATATATATATATATATATATATATATATATATGCACACGATGGCCTTCTTTCAGTTTTCGTCTATACCAATTCCACTTATAAGACTTTGGCCGACCCAAAGCTTATGGTGTAAGACATTTGCCCAAGGTGCTACGCAGTGGGACTGAACCCCGGAACTGTGGTTGATAAGAAAATGAAGAAAGAATGAGAATTACCCAATAAAATGGGAGGTGAACGTTGGGAAAGGAAGTGGAAAGAATTGAGTGTTCGTAGCGTGGAGCTAAAGATTGTAATGAAATTGAAATAGAAACTAGATTGATAGCCTGTTGTTAAGAGATATGTATAAGAGATTAAAGTAACAATCAGAAACGAAAAGCTATAAAGGTTTATCATTTGGTGATGGTATAATCTTTAGCTAATAAATGGATAAACAAGTGAGAAAACCTTTGTGAAAAAGAAAACTACACGAGAACTAATAGAGAAAACTGCAAAAAAAACTATAAAGGAATATTTGAGAGTTGTCTACTTACGAAGAGAAGGATGGGTAGATAGGTAGAATACTTTTTCTAGAGTGACTGAGATAAGCATATAGATAACTAAATAAAAAATTTTGATAGTGGTATGGTAAGGCATAGAGAGCTAGGTAAATATATAGAATGGATCATTGAGCTTCACGGAGAAAGGACAAGATGGAAAGATAGATAAAAAAAAAAGAAGTAAGGAGTACTTAGAAAATGAAAAAGAATGAGGATAAAATCAAGTAAACCATAAACATCGCAAAGTAAAAAGAAAACTTGAGACAAATAAAATAATAACTGATATTAAATACGAACGCTTTTCTAGAACGTCTAAATAGACTCGTCTGTTTAGGTACAGAGAGACGAAGTAGAGAGACAGCAAGGTATGTTTACAAAGAATAAATATAGCAGTCTCTTTTAGATAGAAAAAGGTGAGTAATCATAAAGATGTCATTCTAGGAAGTATATAATGAGAAGATAAAGGAATCTGTTAAAAAGGGAACAGATAAAACAAAAATAAAACAAGTGTAATAGGTGTAAAAAAATGTGTATTAAACGAATATGAAAACAAAAATTTGCGCCAACAAACCAAGGGTGGGGAGGGGACTATTTACTAAACAAAAAAAAAACTTTTATTAGGAGAGTCGCCATCATCACTATCGCTGTGTTACTGAATAAATAACTAGAGGAAAAAATCATTTGAAATTTATGTCTGTTGGAAAAAGAATAAACATTGCTATAGTAGAAGACACTTGCCCAAGATGCCACGCAGTGGGACTGAACCCGGAACCATGTGGTTGGTAAGCAAGCTACTTACCACACAGCCACTCCTGCATACATGTATATATAATTTAAAAAAAAAAACCACAAGAAAAAAAGAAAACAACGCGAGACATGGTACATACAAAGTATTAACAAGATGTTCAGGGAAGGAAAGAAAGTGTGTTTTACGTTACGACCAAAGCTCTTCGGAAACAGGTGACAGAGGAAGGTTCAAAAGAAAAGGAAGATGGAAGAAAAAAATCGCCAACAATCCACAGTAAAAGAAGCAAAGGGACAAATCAATCTTAGAGGAATCATGGACTATCATTCAATTAGGAAAAGCTGGAGACAACATTCTTCAGTGGTTGGCGCGGCGTCGACTAATTGTGAATATGTACACCTGTGAAAAGTGTAATTCACCATGTGGCCTTACTACACGTGGTAACGTTACTGATGGAAAATTATGGCACTACAAGCGTTATAAAAGGAGCAAATCTGTCCGTTACCGTTCATTTTCTGAGAGAAGTCATATTTCGGCTGGACTGGGTGATAATGATCAAACTTTAAACTTCTATGACTTAAAAAAAGAAAAATTCTGAAAAAAAGTTAAATAACTCCAGCAATTCGGCTTGGAAAACTACATTAATGTACGAAACTTCAAAATTTTCAATCAACTTTGATTTTTCAAATCTTGGCAGCCAAATAGAAAAGATTCTGTTTTGTCCCCGTAATTAGAGGTTCAGTAAAAAAAAAAAAGAGAGAGAGAGAGATCGGTAGAATAAGTACAGGGCTCCAAAGAAAAAATTAAGACTTGGGGGCGATTTGCTCGACTCTTCAAGATGATTTCCCAGTATGGCTGCAGTCAAATAACTGAAACGAGTAAAAGAAAGGTTATCTTCTTCCGTCTCCCCTAATGGTTCTCCCAAACTACCAACCTTATTAGCTTCATATTATAGTCGTTACTAGAGCACAGGCACTGAAATGGCCTACAACAGAACGTTTTCAAATTTATAGAACTTTTCTTTGTTTAACTACTGCAAAAATAAATAGATAAACGTATTACATCTATCATTAGTAATTTTATAAATTTAATTTATCGTTGTCAAAATAGAATATAATTGATCGCAGGTTTGATGTAAAGTTGAATTTTTATTCTTAAACCTATTAACCATTATATATTTGTCAGTGCTTTATATTCAAACAACGAATTTTATTAATATGTTTAGAAATTATTAAGAAAAACATTGAAATATATAATAGAAGTGCTGCAGCGAAAGTAAGCTTTCGTCGTGAATAGAGAAGGGATTAATGTTAGGTGCTGAAAAGGCGACTGTCGTTACGGAAAATGCCAAACGAAGAGAAAATTGTCAGCTCTAGGAATAAATGATTTATCATATCCGGTGAGAGTCATAATAAATAGAAATAATGTTACTTGCAGATAGTACTTAATAACTTTGTCCCAGAAATGATTTGTTTTTAAAATGTTTATACGACCGGTGACATTACACACAAGTAAAGCGAAATATTTCATAGAGGAAAATATCTATATATAGAAAAATAAGTTGAGGGCGTGATGTACTGAATGACGTGCGCAAAGGATTTTCAAATAATTGAAATTTCCCATTTAGATGGAGAAAGAAAATAAATACTCAGTGTGATTATTAGTAGCTCTCAAAGAGATTAATTTATTGAAGGAACCGAGTCGTTGTTTACAAGCAAGGCAGACAACAATGAATATGTTTTAGTCTTATTGGATCTCATCAGCATAGTAGAGTCTACTCAACCCCACTTTCGTCAAATAGAAACAGAGTTACGAAAATTTTGGCTAGTATGATTTGCATAATTCAAAAATAATAAAAGTGGTAAGAGAAATAACTTGTGTTGAGAAATGGCATAAGTTTAGGTAAATAAGTTAAGACATGACTCATTGAATAACGTACTCAGGTTAACTTTTATGAGATTAATTCTTTAATTTCTCGAAGTCACTTCCTTTCTCACTGTGAATCGCTATCAGTCTTGGCAAGGCTTTTGCCTTCTTCGACTAAAAGAGAAATTTAACCGAGAAATATTTGCACGCATCATCACACCCTTATTTATATCTTTGGCTATTAAAATATCCGAGCTACTACAAGCTCACTAACTACTAAGAAACTTGAAAGCAATCTTCAGAAATAAATTAAAACATTGGACAAACAGACATACAACTAAGACAGATGATATTCCATCGACAGTGCCGGGAATGAACATCAGTCAAGTATAAATTGATATATTGAATTTAATTGAGATTTTACTTGTAAATTTGGATTTTTATCCTTAATATATACACAGTTTTTTTGTTATATTTCTGCTGCTTTTAAATAAAGTATATATATATATACATATATATAGATAGATAGACGCTGACGTGACTGTGTGGTAAGGGTATTTTCAACGTTCAGTTCCACTGCATAACACCTTGGACAAGTGACTTCTATTATACGTAGCCTGGGGTCGACCAAAGCCTTGTGAGTGCATTTGGTTGACAGAAACTAAAGGAAGGTCGTCGCGCGCGCGTGTCCCAATCACCGCTTGACAACCGTTGTTGGTGTGATTACGCCCCTGTTACTAGGCTTCAGAGATAAGTCCTGGGGTCGATTTGTTCGGCTAAAACCCTTCAAGATGGTGCTCCAGCTTGGGCGCAGTCAAATTACTGAAACAAGTGAAAGAATAAAAGAAAACACACACACACACACACACACACACACACACATGTATGTATACCATGTGTCAATATGTGTGTGAATTCCTACCATTTTTTTTTTTTTCACAAAAAAATTCCATTGCAATCAGAATCTGTACCAACTGTAAGGTTAGTCTAGTTAGTTTGTTCTCTTTGCACCATGAGACACATAGGGCACCAACACGATCTCTCCGACCAGTTCTGTTTTCTTTTCTAATCTAGGCACACGGCCCGAAATTTTTGAGGAGGGGACCAGTCGATTATATTGACCTCAGCACGTAACTGATACTTAATTTATCGACCCCGAAAGGATGAAAGGCAAAGTCGACCTCGACGGAATTTGAACTCAGAACGTAGCGACAGACGAAATACCACTAAGCATTTTGTCCGGCATGCTAACGGTTCTTTTCTACTCTAGGCACAAGGCCCGAAATTTTTTTGGGGGGAGCCAGTCAATTAGATCGACGCCAGTACGCAACTGGTACTTAATTTTTGAGGAGGGGACCAGTCGATTATATTGACCTCAGCACGTAACTGATACTTAATTTATCGACCCCGAAGGATAAAAGGCAAAGACGACGTCGGTCGAATTTGAACTCAGAACATAAAAACAAACGAAATACCGCTAAGCATTTCGTCCGGCGTGTTAACGTTTCTGCCAGCTCGCCGCTGTTTTCTGCCACTATTCTGCTCTCAATTCAGCTTCTCTACTCTTCTTGTCTCCTTTCCTTGTCAATGGTCCTTCACCATGTGCTTTTAAATCGCTCTGCCGCTCTTTTGCCCTCGGGCTGCCACTTTAGTGTCACCACCTTGTCTGAGGACGTGTCCGATCCACTTCCAGCATAATCTTATTTCGTCACTGAACCTGTTGCTGCCCGTTGTCGTCTCAATTGTGTCATTTCGGACTCTTTGCAGTCACTTGATGTCGTGTATTCTTAAGCATGTAAATTGGAAACTGTCCATTGTTTGTCACTCTCCAATTTCACACCCGTAGAGTAAAATTCTGCTTCGTTTTGCGGTCTATATCTTTGCTTCTCTATACCTTTGTTAGATTGTAGAATGCTCTCCGGGCTTTGGATATTTTGTTCTTTATATCAAATTTTACAGATGCCTTACTTAGGGTTCCAGTTGTGTTTTAGTCAAAAAAAATTATTAACTTCTTGCGGAGTTCGAGCCCACGGCAACATAATATCTCCTCCACTATTTAAGTATTACGTGTCAAAAGTGAAACAAAAACACTCATGTCAAATACTTTCACTTTAAAAATGAAACTATTCTACTAACTGAAACAATCACATTTCGATACTGTAATGACAGATACTGTCAGAGAGAGAGAAAAAGAGAGAAAGAGAGATAGAGAGAAAGATAGAAAGAGAGAGAGAGAGAGAGATGTATATGTATACATATAGATGT
>NC_068988.1:66853178-66858133 GCF_001194135.2 Octopus bimaculoides | reverse complement strand
TATTAAGTATTGAAAATTAAGGGACTAGTATACTTTCTTGCATTTTAGCAACCTTCAAGGTCCCACACTGTGACAGGAGTGTTGTCAACTGTAGATAGATAGATAGATAGATAGATAGATAGATAGATAGATAGATAGATAGATAGATAGATAGATAGATAGATATTAGGTTGGTGCATAATTATTGCGGCTTTATTTCAATAAATTTTATTCAACAAAAACAATAACAACATTTAACAAAAACATCTTTAAATGATTATTCCGGAGCATAATCGTCATCTACATCAATTTCTGCTTGGCGTTTAGTTTAAATTTTTTGTTGCATAAAATTTATTGAAAAAAAAGCCGCAATAATTATGCACCAACCTAATATAAATATATATATATATAGGACGTCAGTGTAATATTTGGGAAAGATTTGTAATATTTGTCTCTTTAACAAGCATCATTAGATTTTGTTCATTTAAAAGCGTCATTAATATTTCCTATAAACTTTTCCCCAAATCTTTATCGTTGATAACAGACTTGGACAAACGCATTACAAAGCTTTATTTTTTGCAAGGGTTACATGGTTTTTTCGTTACCTGAATAAGATATTTCAAGATTTCTCGAAATTAGAACATTCTGTTTTCTAGAAAAATAGACAATTCCAATTCAGATGAATATGTAGAGATTTAGAAGATTTAAAGTCTCTACACATCTTTAAAACCTTGTGCATGTTTGATGTGAAATGCTAAGAGAGTTTACCATTTGTAAGGGATATGAAGGCGGCGAGCTGGCAGAATCGTTTGCACGCCGCGCAAAAGGTTTAACGGCATTTCGCCCGTCTTTACATTTAAGTTCGAATTCCGCCGGGGTCAACTTTGCCTTTCATCCTTCCGGGGCTGTTAAAATAAATACCAGTTGAATCGACTCGTTCCCACCTCTCCCAAGCTGCGCTTGTGGCAAGGAACTTGGCAAAACGTATTAGAAAGCTTTCACTTTTACAATGGTTGGACGGCATTTTGTTTCCTAAATAAGATTTTATTAGGATTTCTTTAAATTAGAAAATTCTACTTTCTAGAAAAGTAGATCATTCTAATTCAGGTGAAAACGTTAGTTCCCTTGAGGGCATAGCTAGTAAGTTCTATCTACTGGAGTTTTTTAATGTGTGGGTGTGGGAGGTATACCGAAGGCTAAATGAGTGTGATGTGAATAAAGTGTTGTGCTTTCTTATAGTGTTGGTTCCCACTATACATTGGAATACACTACTCTATGTTAAGGATTGAGTCTACAACAATTGTATTGGTTGTTCAACTTAGGTGACTTACTTTTACTTAAGTTAGAGCTATTGAAGTCGGCAAAGATCTGTAAAAAGTTAACGTTAGTCGAATAAGCAATTTTTATGCTCCTTTTGATAAGCGAAGAAATTTTAATAGTGATTTGTTAAAGATATAAATATTGATATTTTCCAAATAGTACACAGACAGCCCAAATATGTGTATATAAGTTTGTTTGTGTATGTGTGTGTGTCTGTCTGTCTATATATATATATATATATATATATAGAGAGAGAGAGAGAGAGAGAGAGAGAGCAGACAGACAGACAGACAGATAGACACACACACACACACACACACACATACACAAACAAACTTATATATATATATAGTAGAAATTATATGTACCAACAGATGTACGACTGCTACTTTTCTGTTTAGAACTCTATGAAGATTTTCATAATTCTGTCTGCTTTCTGTATAATTGCTGAGTAGCTTTTTATATCGAGGAGTGTTTCTAGTTATGAATTACAGACCAAATATAAGAGAAATATGGATAAACATAGTTTTATATAATGGTTCCTATGTGCGTTTCACCATTATAGTTGTCTGGAGATCTAGAATAGTTCTTCTAAATGCACAATCACAACAGATCATCAGGGAACGCCTTATTGCGTTAAGTTACAGATAACTATATCCAAACTTGGATCGATGGTGAGGCAGTTTTTTTAATTATTGAGGGAAATAGACAGAAAGCAAATGGAAGGGGAAGAAGTACATTAGGTACAAGAGAAAGCAACTAGAGAATAAAGATAGAAAAAGAATTAGAAAGAGAGAAAAAGGAAAAGAGAGTGAGAGAAGCATAAAGGAAATAGGTGATTAATTTGTACAATTATGCAGAAATTTTTATCTTTTGTTTATCTCAATCATTTGACTGCGGCCACGCTGAGGCACTGCCTTGAAGTATTCTAGTTGAACAAATGACTTATTCTTCCGGTCTAGTATTTATTTCATCAATACATTTTGCCGAACCGCTAAATTATGGGGATGTAAACACACCAACACCGTTGTGTGGTGGGAGACAAACACAGATACAGATACATATATACATGTATATATACGGAGGATTCTTTCAACTTCTGTCTACTCGAGGTGTCATGCAGTGGGACTGAACCCGGAACACGTGGTTGGGATGTAAGCTTCTTACCACACAGTTATGCTTGCAATAATGAATAAAATAAATGTATATAATGTATAAATTACAAATATATAAAATTACGAAATATATAATATAAAAATATAATACAGAACAATATATTAACATGATATTTTACATGGAATGGATATAGTTATGCAAAATATAAATATATCAAATAAATTAATTTGACTAAATATATACATAAATACAGCTAAGAGGTAGGGAACGAGATGAACAGAGGAATGAAGGGTGGGGGGAAAAGGCAGATAAGAGATAGGTGAGAGGTGAATTAATATAGTATTCCTTGATGATCAGCAAAGTTGAACATTTAGAACACCTATTCTATGGTACCAAGCAATCATAATGGGGAAATGCACATAGGATTTTATCACATAAACCTGTGTTTAACCGTATTAATTTATATATATATATATATATATATATATATATATATATATATACATGCATACATACATACATTTGTCAAATGCAAGTGTGTTTATATATATATATATATATAGAGAGAGAGAGAGAGAGAGAAATGTGTATAGGTGTATATGTATATTTCACGAACTATATGAGAAGCACCTTTCACTACAAGCGAGAATGTTTTCGCCACGGTAAACTGCAGGGAAATAGCGTTTAAAGTTTAAAATTTTACAAGCATATTTGAACTAACCTGATTAAGAAGAAAAACTCTTAATTAATCAGTTGTGATTGATTATGTCTGTGTGAGTGTATGTATGCATGCATATATGCTATTAAATGCATCAACTTAGTAATGATCGTATTTGATTTATATTACTAATATTTCAAAGATTTTTTCATAATTATTCTCAACCAATTAAGTGACGAGAATATGAAACGTTGACACCATAAAAATATACATCAAACTTATATAGCCAAACAGAAAACGCTGATTCAATTCCTTCATGAAATTATTTTGCCCAAAAGACTAGTAGTTTTCTAACGACTTGATTTTCGCATAAGCTTGGATAGGTATTTGATGTCCACGTCTTTCAAACATTCGAAAATACTCTTGTGTCCTCCATTCAACTCGGATGGAGATCCACTGCATACGACCGACATGTTTTTACACCTCCTTTGATTAATATTTCAAACAGTCTCTGTTTCTTTCCCCAAAAGAAAGATGTCTTAAATTTTAACAATGATTTCCACATGTCTACTATAAGCAGATAGAATTGATTGCACATCATTTTTAAATCCACTGATTCCAGTTCTGGAGATTTTTGGTGTAATATATAGATGGCCATATATATGTATGTGTGTGTATGTGTCTCTGTGTATGTATGCATGTATGTATGTATGTAAATATTCGTGCGTTTTCCATGTGTAATGTAATGCAAAATTCCCTTTTCATCCTGTTTGAATAAAGCTGCTCTTTCAGCAGAAGTTGATTAACTTTCTCAGTACAACTATAAGAAATGAAGCGACTAATATATCTTTGCGTGGTACTTCTAAGATGAAAAGCAGTTGTTGATGTTGTTGGTATTGACATGAAAACTTTAGCATCTTCTTTCTTGTTCTTCACCAACAGTAAAGATATAGTTTGCGACAAATCAGTAAATCTAATCGTTCTTATATCCTTATTGTTAAAACTACCATCACCTTTTCTGATGTTCCTTTTCTTTTTCATTTACAATTTTCTTTCTTCTTTCCGCTATCATTTCTTATTCTATTCTCTCTTGCCTTTCCTTCATCTTCCTTGTTGCTCTTTCATCTAACCAACTGTCTTTGAAATTCATTCGATGTCAGAATTTATACGTTTGATTGCATTGTCGAGAATGGAGATAGATTGGAACTTATTAAATGGCCACCAAGAAGAACAGTTCATCCATTTTACAGTTGCTCCGAATGATAGATACATACACAAAACACACACATACGCACACGCACACACACACACGCACACACATACGCACACGCACACACACACACGCACACACACACTCACAAAGTACAAACTCACAAAGTACACACACATGTATACGACATATTTGTGTGTATTTGTATGTATAGCTATATATACATAAATATAGATGTCTCTATATATATGTGTGTGTGTGTGTGTGTGTGTGTGTGTGTGTGTGTACAATTATGTAGCCATACATATATATACGCGCATTTACAAGTATATTCATGTATATACACACATACGTGTGCATCTATGTTCACGCACGCACACTCACATAAATATGTACATGCATATGCATATATATAGATATATATTTGTGTGTATGTATGTAATTAGATAGATAGATAGATAGATAGATAGATAGATAGATAGATAGATAGATAGATAGATAGATGGATAGATACACGTGTGCATGTAAATATATTAGTGTAACATTAAAATAGAATGCATTCGAACTAAAAGCAATATAAATCCAATTTATTAGTTTGCATAAGACGGATTTAGAAAACACACAAACACACATACAAATATATATATATATATATATTCATATATATATATA
>NC_068988.1:66845074-66851825 GCF_001194135.2 Octopus bimaculoides | reverse complement strand
GTGGTGGTGGTGGTGGAATGTCGTTAATGTTTAATTTATTTAAATATTGGCAAATTCTAAATGGATTCCAAATGTCTTCTTAGAATTGAAAATGTGTTACATCATCCATCGACATTTTCGTTGACAATTGCGTATCGAAAAGCGACTAAATTCTGAAGAATGGAATAATAACCATCATGATGGAATTGCTGTATAATCAGCTGGGCTTTACTGGAAGAATGGGAAATACAAGCTATAGAATTATTTTATTTTTACTTTCAGAGATTTTCCTGTTCACAGCACTTGAAATGTGTCACTGCAATGGTAATCTACGAGATTTAGCGTGGTTTGAATTTAGAAAAATAAATGTAAAAATGCCAAAGAGGAATTTAGATGTCAACTTGTAGTGATCATAGATTTGAACCTTAGACGAATTAAAGCTGCTCCTTTCGATTATTGATGTCCAAATGGGAATTAAAGTACTTGATCAGTCATGTTCAAGGTTTTATTAGAATGTTTCTAAGAATCACTAGATTTGGCCTTCCTTTATCGTGTGCTAGCATAGATGTAGGTAGAGTTAGTGTGTCTCTTGCATAACTGGAAGTGTAGTATTATTTGCGACAGTTTCCACTCAATCCAGGAAGAACAAATGTTCTCTTTTTTGGAAACAATCCCGTAAAAATTTCAACAGGACTGATCAAGTAGTTTCGTTCTTACTTGAACATGGCAGTCAGTGAAAAAGTGAAAGAAGTGAATTACAGGGAATAAAACGGTCCTGATGAAGAATGATTGCAAAATCAATGTTTAAATATAAAGCAAATGTATCAAAGATTAGGAGTGAAGCAAATATGGATTTAAGTGTTTTTGAAAGTTAGCATATTTCAGTACAAAAAACAGTTAACTTCAGTTGGAGAATCCCTGAATGTTTGCCGAGTGAACTGAGGTGACGGGTTTTTTTTTTAACATTAAATCTCTTGAACATACACCTCACATTTCCCTTCAACCAATTTCCACTCAGAAGGCTTTCGTCTACCCTATTCTATCATAGAAGAAATTTGCTTAAAGTACCACGCGCAGTCAGATATACCCAACATTAGTTAGTTGAGCAGCAAATCTAGAAACCACAACAGCCATTTTGTTGTTGCTGTAAATCATTAAGAATCATACCCAAATCAATTTTCTTTTTATTCAGTAAACATTAATTGAGCAATTAACGATTCTGTGATCAGACAGAACAAAAGGATATCCCACGAATACCTTTTAAACTGTGAACTATTTTCCCCTTTAAGAATTGTCCAACTTCGTAAAACGTTTAATTTAGCTTAATTTATTTAGCTCGGGTTATGTCGTACTTACGGTTATAAACAAGGATGAAATAGTATGGAACAGCATTGTACATGGCTACCAACGACAAGAAATTTCAAGATCTTTAATTGAAAAAAAAATGAAATATTGAATGTGTATATTCTTGAACACCGTGTTTCCTCTTTGATTTAAATTGCAAACTTCCAAACCCACCTCAGCTTAACTTAATCTATGAGAGATTATTTCCCCTATGATAGTTGGCCACTCAGTGTATACCACGTATCTATTCTTATTCATCTAAATATTGATTCATTGGGCCTAGGTGCAAGGCTAATACTTGTTAAGAACGGGGATTGTTGATCTGGTCTGCTCTGGGGGATATTTCGTGTTTATTTACATAGACACCAGAAAAAAATAAAACCAACTTCAACGGGATTTGAATTTATAGGAATGAGAGAAGGGGGTTGATGTAAATATCGCACGACTTCTGGTCATCTTTCTAGCATTTCCACCAAGCTGACTCTATACGATTAGAAACAGCAGTCTTATTTCCCCAAAACGCATTCTAAAGTTTGTAAAACTGTATTCATATACAGCAGTCAATGTAGTCCTCAATAAAACAAGACAGTCATGGCTGGAATGCTTTGATCATAGTTGTTGGCACTCCGTCGCTTACGACGTGGAGGGTTCCAGTTGATCCGATCAACGGAATAGCCTGCTCGTCAAATTAACGTGCAAGTGGCCGAGCACTTCACAGACACGTGTACCCTTAACGTAGTTCTCGGAGATATTCAGCGTCACACAGTGTAACAAGGCTGACCCTTTGAATTACAGGTACAACAGCAACAGGAAGTAAGAGTGAGAGAAAGTTGTGGTGAAAGAGTACAGCAGGGTTCGCCACTATCCCCTGCCGGAGCCTCGTGGAGCTTTAGGTGTTTTCGTTCAATAAACACTCACAAAGCCCGGTCTGGAAATCGAAACCGCGATCCTATGACCGCGAGTCTGCTGCCCTAACCACTGGGCCATTGCGCCTCCTTTGATCATAGATTTCACTCATAACTGACCCAACAGCAACTCCAACATTAGAAATGACTAACATCATTTCCTTTCCTGACATTCAACTTATAGTTAACGTTTTATAAAGTTCTAATGAAAGTTGATATTTTAATCATCAAGGATTTGGGGGATTAACGGTCCTTAACATATCAGAATTGTAATTAATTAGAAGTGTAATTAAAAGTTAATAGCATGAGTGAATAATTAGTGCGTCAGCTATTAAATTTAAAGTTCGTTAACAACAATCAACAATAACAACAACAACACCCGCAAAAACTTTGATGCGTGCCTATTAATCAACATCGGTGTGACTTTTCCAGTATTAATGAACGCTGTTTGGTACGGTGAATCTCTTTATGATACATCTGGATTGACCTTATTGTTGTAATTCTTGTTGTTGTTGTTGTTGTTGTTGTTGTTGTTGTTGTCACACACATGCGAGCGGCGAGCTGACAGAAACGTTAGCACGCCGGGCGAAATGCCGCTACGTTCTGAGTTCAAATTCCGCCGAGGTCGACTTTGCCTTTGATCCTTTCGGGGTCGATTAAATAAGTACCAGTTACGCACTGGGGTCGATATAATCGACTTAATCCGTTTGTCTGTCTTTGTTTGTCCCCTCTGTGTGTAGCCCCTTGTGGGTAGTAAAGAAATAACGCATGCATTCATGCACACACTCATATAAACCTACACACACGCACATATTCATTTATACAGATAGATAGATAGATAGATAGATAGATAGATAGATAGATAGATAGATAGATGGATGGATAGATGGATGGATGGATGGATGGATGGATGGATGGATACATACATACATACATACATACATACATACATGCATTTATACACGAACCAATACACATGCACATACAGTCGAAGTCATATATACATACCATTACACACATCCTCATCACCATAAATATCCATAAGTGAGTGTTTGTATATATGTGTGTGAATGTGTATATGTATAGATAGACGTACAGATGAACATCTGTTGTGGGGGAGGGAGGTACACTTTGCATGTGTACGTGGGGATGCTGAAAAGTTCCTGGCTTTCGGAAAAAGAAAATTTCAGGAGGAACAGTTAATTATGATTTTATTCAACATGTGCCCCTCTCAGATTCACACACTTTACCCAACTTCAAAAATAAGTACTGAGGTCAATTTATTCGGCTAAAACCCTTCAATGTGGTACTCCAGCATGGCCCGGGTCCAATGACTAAAAGAAGTAAAAGATAAAAAGATACGTTTATGAGTAAGACTGTATTGAACAGTATGTCCTTCTCTTTTCTAAGATGGAGGATGTGATCTCAGGCAGAATTGGTTGGTATTCCTAACAAACCAAGAGAGCATACAGTGACTCTTATCTGGTTCGTGTTGTTATGAAACATAATTCCGCAGATCTATGATCAAAATCATTCCAACCGTTTCCATCTAAGTGCTTTTCATGCAGAGTTTATATATGGTGACTTTATCCTATGTGCCCTAATAAGAAAGATGTTTGTCTATTTTTAGCATATAGAAAATCATATTTTGACATCCATATTTTTCAGTACAATAAATCATTAACTATCTTATCAGAAAAATTTTTAATCAACCAAAACTTAACAAAAAAGGCGCAGGAGTGGCTGTGTGGTAAGTAGCTTGCTTACCAACCACATGGTTGCGGGTTTAGTCCCATTGCATGGCACCTTGGACAAGTGTCTTCTACTTTAGCCTCGGGCCGACCAAAGCCTTGTGAGTGGATTTGGTAGACGGAAACTGAAAGAAGCCTGTCGTATATATGTGTGTGTGTGTGTGTGTGTGTGTGTGTGTGTCTGTGTTTGTCCCCCCACCATCGATTGACGACCGATGCTGGTGTGTTTTCGTCCCCGTAACTTAGCGGTTCGGCAAAAGAGACCGATAGAATAAGTACTAGGCTTACAAAGAATAAGTCCTGGGGTCGATTTACTTGACTAATGGTGGTGCTCCAGCATGACCGCAGTCAAATGATTGAAACAAGTAAAAGAGTAAAAGAGTAAGAGTAAAAAAGGTTATTTCCAGCATGTGGGCTAAATTTCACAATTTGCATAAAAGGGAAAGAAAACAATATCTCATCCAAAAATAAAAGTATTCTAAGAATTCAAAATGTATCAACTTTATTATGTCTGAGAGATAGCTGTTTGCACAAAGTATCCGCGCTCAGCTTCCAACACGACCTAAATACGACGCCGGAAGATAGTACATGCATTCCAACTGTATCATGGGAAGAACTTCGATCATCTTGATCTTGGCCATCAGCTCGGTCTTCATGTTGCAGGTAGAATGGGTGTTGTCTTTCTCAAGCGCGCCCCACAAATAGAAATCCATGAAATTTCAGTCGGGTTAAATTGGGGCTGATAAAGTTGTAGAAATCTTCCAACAACCACTTCTGGCTCTTTCAGGAGGTATGGCAAGGGATCGAATCCTGCTGCTGCGCATATATCCTTCCAGCACCAAGCCTCTCCAGTCAGGATTTGACCACAGTCTCTAGTAGCACTGACCCGTCTGAACGGAACCTAAAGTGCTGTTCGAAACGCCTGTTGTGTCCCTTCCTGCTAACCACAACTTTGTAGTCTCCGTTGCAGCTGCCCATGTCACATCTTACAGTTTTGAAAGTATTCACAGAGTATTGAGCAGCTGTCGTGATGTCCGCATTTTGATATTTGGTGCGAATCAACATGATACGTGTAACTTTTTTCCGACATTCAGGTGGCTTCCGGTTCTCCAGGTCAGCTATCATTTTCTCAACTTCTACTGTAATCGTTATGCTCTCCAACGTCGTTGATAGTTCACCAATATATCAAGCTGTTCCTGAAAATGGAGACATGAAATATCGTCAAGTGTAACCCGAACATCTTGTACATTCAGTTTATCATTTTTATCGTTTAGTATCAAACCGCATAAGTGCTTTGCCTGGATCCTAGCCACGGTGCAGATTTTATTCACCTTCTGATACAATGTGATTTGAAGACGAAACTTCTTGGATATAATTATATAAATATGATTGAAGCATCACTGAAATGGTATCCATCGTAATTTTTTTGTTACGCTATACTTAGATTTCTATTACCCATTCTATTTTCATCATAAATTCCTGTCACTTCCCCCGCCACATCCCACTCCCCTCTAATGCATATTTCCAATGTTGATAACTTGGAAATCTAGTGAGTTAAATCATTCTAAAAACTTTTTTCCTTATCTTTGCCTTTTCCTTCGATTATAATTTACTGTTCCGTTAGGGTAAGATCAACAAAAAAGTATTCTATCTTGTGAGAGATAAATAGGATTCAATATATTCAGTGTTTTATATTCGAGCTACTATTAGTTTCATGCTGTTAAAACACAATAAACAGACAAGCTTGTACAGCATGCCTTGTGTTTACAAGCAATCTTTCAGGCTCAATTATATAATATGGCCTGTATAAAATAAGTGCTACTAATAGTTTCTGACCATTAAGACACGTGGTTAATCAGTTTTTATAACGTGCTTTTTATCTCCAAGCAATCCACGGGCTTTGAGGACATGGTATGTTTTGTTTGAAAATTAGGATGCTGTTACATGAGAAACCGCGAGAAAGAACAAGAAAAACGTTGATGCAAAACGTGTAAGGAGAAGACAAACAATGGATAAAAACGGAAAAGAAAGGAAAGAAAAGAAAGAAAATACTTAAACGGAGAGGCATCCAAAGGCTACGAGATAGCAGCTCAACACGAAGAGTGTAGTGTCCTCTAATTCGCCAAAAGAAATTTGTCCATATGTTTGCATTTATTGAAAAATTCGGTTCTGGAATTAAGTAGTGTGGTGGACTTCTTCGATCTTTCTGTTACGCATAAGTTGCATTTCTTAGTTCCATTTACATATGGCATGGATCTTTCCACGATTCTTCACTTGATTGTATGTGATGTGCATTTGGTTTTCAAACCCTGTACTTAGCTACAACTTACTGGCTTTACTTTTGTTGATGTGCTGGAAAGAAGACAAATGATTTGTATAAGATTTTTTTTTTAAATAGCCTTCGCATGAACCGATGTAATTTTTCTTTCCAGTAATCTTAAAGTGTTTTTTGCACTGACCCCGATTGATCTAACGTACATAGCTACATACGTACATACATACATACATACATACATACATACATACATACATACATACATACATAATTATATATTATGTATTTCATTTCATTTCAGGACATCCTGGAGAACGATGAAATAAAACTCGACTGGATGTTTAGATATTCTTTGATGCAAGATATCGTTAGGGTAAGTACAACCATTACTACTGTTCATGTGTATAGATTCTGTACGATAATATAATGAAGAAAAACACGGTTTCGTATATCTATATATATATATATATATATATATATATATATATATATATTAT
>NC_068988.1:66835614-66845000 GCF_001194135.2 Octopus bimaculoides | reverse complement strand
TATATATATATATATATATATATATATATATATATATATATATATTATATTATATTATATTATATTATATTATATTATATTATATTATATTACATTGTATTATATTATAGTATATTATATATTATATTATATTATGTTATATTATATCATATTATATCATATTACATGACACAGAAACAATATCAACATAATTTCTATTGGGTTTGCTTGCTCACTTGATTTTACAATGACATACATGGTCTCCAAAAATTGCTTGTCATGCAATAGCCACCTAATCTGTGGCCGGTCAAACACCAACCTTAATTTTCTCAGAAGACAAAGCTGTCTCAGTGTTTCAATATGTTTTACACAGGATATGGTGTGTCTAGTTTTACATACTATATTGTGTCGCCCAGTTTCTTGCCAAAGTAAGGTAAGCTTTCTTCAAAAAAATCTGTGATTTTATTTCAATGCCTGGGTAAAGTGTAATATCCACAAATACAGCAGAAATACAGCAGAAATCAGTTGTTCTCAACAATATGTCTATCCTTCTGGCTGCTTTTCGATAGTTATACAAACAAGAACTCCGTAAGCTAAAGGTAGTTACTGAGAGCGACCATCAGTGAGTGTGAACGCTATTATTGCACTTTCTTCAAACACTTCATTCATATATTTATATAACCTCTCTCACCAAGCTCCGACAATCTTTCTCGCCAACCTCCGAAAACCTCTCTCGCCAACCTCCAATAATCTCTCCCTCCTCCAGCTGACAGTCTTTTTTTTTTACTTTTTCGTAACGGAAAATATACCTTTACTTTTTTTGTTATGTTTTATTATCATTGCACCTGGACCACAGTAACAAATGTATCCTTTTCTAAGGTTGTAGAGCATCATTTTGGAGTTTATTGGCTGTTATCTCAGGCAGGATGCGTGAACGAATATGTGAGTTCTTTTGTTGGCTCCGTGTTGATTTAATTGTAGGGATAATATGCACAATAGTCTATGGCGTTCACTCTTTCCATTGCTAATGAAGCGTCTGTAGTATCGACTACCTCTCACCTCACCCCACCTAAATGGCCCGACACCGTACTAACTGTGCCGTCCACACCGGCTTGCAACCTCTACACGTCTAGACTTATAGAAGATAAACTCCTTTAGTTTATCTTCCACTTCTAACATTATTCACCTCCAATTGTGTAATCACTCCCCTTCTCTCCCTCTCTCTCTCTCTCTCTCTCTCTCTCTCTCTCTCTCTCTCTCTCTCTCTCTCTCTTTCCCTATCTATCTCTTTAACTCTGTCTCTCCTTGTATATACTCTACCCTCTCCCACTTGCACTATCATCCCCACCATCGTACACTACAAGCGCTCTGACTCACACCTCATTAGTCTATTACAATATTATATCACACCATTAAACTATCACACCTTCTATAACCACTTTTCTTTCACACATTACACGATCTTTTGTTCGGTAACTTGTTTCAGTCATTCAACTGCGGCCATTCTGGGGCACCGCCTTTAAGGGCGTTTTATGCGATAACATCGATCTCATGTACTTATTTCAACATACTACTTAATAGATATTGATCTCCATCTATCGAATTACGAGGTTAAGTGGCTTGACATTAAGCTACACATCTTCTTACCGGATTATGCCGGTAAACTTAAGTACGGACATAGAAATATGTATATTATATTGTATTATCCTATATTATACTATATTTTATTATATATTTATATGAATATAATATATATTATATATATATATACATACACACACACGCACTCACGCGCGCACACACACACACACACACACACACACACACACACACACTCAAGTATACATATGTTCCCTTCAGAACCAAATTTAGCAATCACAAGTCCTCCTTCAATATTCAGCGGAAGCAAAATGTCGCAGCCGTATCAGGCGCATATGATCATTGGAAGAAAGCTCCACAGATCACAACATAATGTGGAGTGCATTGGGAAAGTACAAAATTTACTCCACTGGCAGTGAGAGATGCAGTCTCTATGTGGCTGAGAAAAGAATTATACTGAAGAACTCTCTTTACTCGGACACTAATTAAGAGCGAAAATTTCCGATCTTACCCTCATAAACACAGATATGTCCTTGAATCGTGGAGGACTGAACCATGAATATAAACGCTAGAGTTTCCACCATCGGTATTTCTCATCACCACAATCTGAGTTTTTGAGATTTTTGTAGTGATTAACGCACACTACCCGTTATTTCTAATAGGCATAAGTCCTCTCCTAAGTGTATTCGCTAACGCATAGGAGTGGTGAGCTACACTCACCGCTCCTGCTCACCTTCCACCAAGTTTGTTGAAGGGCGATATCTCCCTCTCCACACTCACTTTTTCCAGGAGAAACATTAAACTGATGAGGTTTTTGTCGAAGAGGAAGGTGACTGTCCTCAGCCCTTTCAATCTTGCCCACCTCACCATCTCTTTTAGAAGAAGAAGAAGAAGAAGAAGAAGAAGAAGAAGAAGAAGAAGAAGAAGAAGAAGAAGAAGAAGAACCAACTGATAAGACAGCAGTATCATCTTTGTGTAGATTACGTGAAAAATCATTTGAGACAGACGTATAATTAGTAGATACTCAAAACTAGCCCAAAAGAAAATTAAAAATCAAACGCCACGAAAAAGTGGCAATGTGAATACACTGGGAGTTTTTTAGAAAGTATAGACTAGGATGTTCCAACAAGTGGTAAGAGCACTACCCTTTGCCAGTAACAGAGAATGATCAGGTCAAACTCATATGGGATATGCCACTACACACAGACAAAAACTACAACATAACCGACCAGATATCACTCACCCGCGGAAGGAATCCTAAGAATGAACCTCCGTCAACATATCTATACCTGCAGACCAAAATACGAGAAAGTCAGGAAGTGCCAAGACCTAGCATTGGATGATATCTGCATCCATAGAGCCTCGAATGTGAATGTGATACCTATCGTGATCGTTGTACTTGGGACCGTCTCAAAGAAAGCAATATTCTGGCATCAAAAGCTACGAATTCCAAACTTCATAGGAAGTATTTTGTTGGCAGTAATACTTGGAATAACACCTGTGAAATAAAAGTGTTCTGTCTCTAGCTGCGGGATGGAGCTGAGACGTGACATATATAACTCAGAAGATAGGATAATAATAATCCTTTCTATTATAGGCACAAGGCCTGGAATTGAGGGGAGCGGGATAGTTGATCGCATTGACCCCAGTTCTTGACTGGTACTTAATTTATTGATCTCAAAAGGATGAAATGTAAAGCCGACCTCTGCCGAATTTGAACTCAGAACGTAAAATAATAATAATAATAATAATAATAATAATAATAATAATAATAATAATAATAATAATAATAATAATAATAATAATAATAATTTCTGACTCTGGAACAATCCCAGCAATTTAGAGGGTATAGAGTGTGTCAATACTTGACTGATACTTCATTTAAACGAACCCGGATCGATGTTGACCGCGGCGGGATTGGAACTTAGAATGTGAAGAGCCAGAAGAAATACGCAAGGATTTTTATATTCCGAATCTTTTCTTTGAGAGGCCACAAGATCCTCGCATAACATATAAAATGCTTTATGCAAAACATGTACGGGTACACAAATGCCGTCAAGGCACCCTCTTTGGTTTATTATCATCTGAAATGGTCACAGTTGGATCAGAGCTGTGTTGCTAAACAATAATGACTACGATAAAGATGCGTCTTTAAACTGAATCCTGCCCCACCACCGACAACAACAACACTTCAGTAATAAATATCTGACCATGTTACAGTGATTCTATGAAGAATTTAGGTGAATGAATCGTTTCCAAGGAAACCACTTTAATATTGATAAATGCTTTCGAATGTAGAACTAAATTATTGACCAGACGAGTCTATCAGGTTATTTCTAGTTTTGTCTATAAGCATTTACACTTTGTCTTCATTAGAAAGGCCAAATGTTTTAAGCCAAAATGTAATTTAAATGATTGCCTTTGAAATACATTGTTAATTAGACGAGACATTTCCACCGTAGATAAATTTCAAGAAGTTTTCTTTAATCGTTTAATGAGATGTCGTATAAAAGTACATCGGTCACCATTTACCCTTTAAATCTTCAAGATAATTGAAAGTTTCTTAATTTGTTCTATTTATTTCTGTGGTTGATTAATTGGTTTAGAGAGTGTATTTCACTGCATCGATTACTGCTGCTATTGCGATATAAGATGGTGCCACTTTGGCGTAGTGTTTCGGTGTTAAGAATTTTGGTTTTCCTGAAGTTAATCTTAAGAAATGTAATATACCTCATCCCAAATATATGTCTTGGCATTTCTGCAAACATTATGAGTAGTTGCCAGAAGTTTCAATAACTTCTGAAGCCGGAGCGAAAAGTTTAATATTTGTTAAAGCAACGATTGAAAATATTGGAGATGGGCCAAATGCGAAAGAGACACACACATGCGCTTCGAATTATAATTGCCAGAGCTGATTAGTAAATGAATAGAGCTTTTATGTGATATTGCGTGTGTGTGAGCTAATGAATTAAGGTTAAATGATATTCTAACTAAAGAGACCCATATATATAACAGGTAGAGACAGTAGTTCGATCTTCATCACTGATCCTGCATTTAACTCCGACTGTGATGTAAACATTTAGTACTGACCACGTCAATCCATTTTAGAGACTTTTAAAGTTTACCTAACAGGAACTCAATCTAGTGTAAATGGGTACCATGGTTGACGAGTGCCAATTTACCACCTTAATTAGCAAATGCACCATCTTCATCTGATTATAAGTAAACACAATATAATGCAAATGCCTTCTAATTTCGAAGAGATTTTTAAGAAACATTAGAAAGAGAATCCACTCAGACTCAATCTGTCTGAAAAACTGTAATTAAGTCAAGCTAACGCTGCTATGTAATGAGCAAATTAAAAGCGACAAAACTGTTTTAGGACTTGTGGCAATAAATAGTTAATGGAAGACGAAGCTAATCTTAACCAGGAAGTCAGTCTCTCCCATAAGTAATTTACCCATCTACATTTATAATGGACAATGAAATGAAAGAAGGAAATAACAATGAATTTGTCTAGAAACTGAATGAAACACCAACAACTGGTTTGGTATCATAAACTGGAAATTGGCTGCTCAAAGCTTTGTCCGCCCAACCATTTCATCTTTACATTCAAGAGATGGTTCTGGCTCTCAAAAGTCATATCCTACGCTCACTACATTGAACTACTGACGCTTCCTTAACAGGTCAGGTTACTCGTCGTGGATATGATTTTTATCTATGGAAAATAGTATCACAATGGTTAAAAATTGACGCTCGTTGGAGTAAATAGACTTAGTTTGGTAAGAATCTGAACCTTATGTGACTAAAAAGAGTTAGTTTGGATTGTCTTTTGATGTTGCAGTGTCATGGGGACTTGTATGTCCATAGTGACTTGTATACCACATGGGGACTTGTATGTCCTCTATTTCGGCCATATACCGTTGAAAGCTACATCATCTCTGGCTATTCGTCCATATTATACCACGAAAGTGATCACAAAACAATGGCTGACGTTAAGATCCTTGATAGTGTACCTTGAACTTTTTCAAGTATACTGTGAAACTAGTTTATGGACAGGTGGGCGTTGTAAATATTTGGATTTGTGCTTTCATCTCGTTTTCTACTTTATTTTATACATCCTGGGAAAAGAATTAAGACAAAATTGGATCCAGTAGAATTTGAACTCAGAAGACTTTATTTCCAAGTTATTTCACTATCAGAAAAACATGTAACATCAGGTTTCTGATATTCTATGTAAGAACTAACGTAAGAATAGTTCTTCACAAAAGTAGCTATTGCCGCTTGAAAAGGGTAGGCTATTATAAGCCGCCTCTACGAAGGCGATGAATTTGCAGGATCGTTAGCACGTTGGACGAAATGCTTAGCTGTATTTCTTCAGGTTCTGTACATTCAGACTTCAGTTTCCGCTGAGGCTTTTTCTTTTCGGAGTCGATAAAACAAGTACCAGTTGAGCACTGAGGTTGATGTAATTGATTTGTTCCCTCTCCAAAAATTTCAGGCCTTGTACCTATAGTAGAAAGAAAATATGGCACCTGTGGTGTCAAACGCTTTCTCCTTCATTTACGAAAGGAGATTTCAATCAGCATGTCTGCAGTAGCTGTTTCTAATTCTTTCTTCGATAACTTAAGGCAAACTGACATGCTTCTTTTAAACAAAGTGCAGCCATGAATTTGTCCTTTAGTCCAAATGTTTCATATCTATGGAAAAGAGTGGTTTCACAGAACAATTTTGGGCAATGGAATTCGATTAGTATTCGCCACATTTCTGCTTGATTATGCATGTGTACGCGTGTGCGCGCTTTTATCTCTATTTTTGTGCATGTTTTCTCACTTGTGTTTCCAGTTATGCTATGCTTTTTTTGTTAAGAAGAAAGACAGAACTTTTGAAGAACAGCGCAGCCGATTATATCAACCTTAGTACTTGACTGGTACTTTATCTTTTTCGGTCTCAGATGGATGAAATGCAAAGTTAACTAAGATGAAATTTGAACTCAAAAAAAGTAAAGAGATGGGAAAAATATCTCAAGGCATTTTGACGCTCCGCCGATTCTAATAATTTGCCGCCTTCATATTTCTAACACAGGCATAAGGTCAGAGGGTTATGGGAGGGGAAGGAACGATGATTTATTTTCGACTCCGAAAAAATTTGAAGACAAAATTGGCACCTACAGGATTTGAAAACATAGCATAAAATTACAAATTGCTAGACAGTTACAGGAAAGTCTGAGAGTTTTGTTTCCAAGTCATTTCAGTAAACCAACATGTAACATCAGGTTTCTGATATCTTACGTAAGAACTAACGTAAGAATAGTTTTTCACGAAAGTAACTATCACCTTTTAAAAATAAAATCTCCGTCTCTTCGCCATTCCATTTGCCACGCTCTGAGAGAGTGTAAGAAGTGAGTGGCTGTTGGAAGCTGTGGAACTAGGTACAATATTGGTAACACTGATAAGAACGTCACTATTTCGAAAGTAAATCGATAATGTTCAGTTGAACTCAGCGCACTGGATATAGAGATATATTGATAAGTAAATACCTGTTAATTTATTGATTGCATAAAGAAAATAAATCAATATGTTTGAGAATTTAATTTGAAACCGGATCAGTTTAACTTGTAGCTGACAATACCAACTTGTTCTGGATTCAAAGCCTATAATTTTAGGAAACAATAAATTCTAAGTATTGACTTTCGTGCATTTCCAATTCCATTATCGATTCAAGTAAATTGAAATGACTCCAACTGAGAATCTGAACCGGAATGTTGGATTGTTCACAAGAACTTTGTTATACTCTTGGAGAACGAGTTGCCTATTGTTCGGTAAATATGTGACCAAGGAAGTTGAAAGTCTGATTGGATATTTTAGCATTTCGAAACAACGCTATTCTGAGTTCAAATATTATTGAGATTTCTTTCGTTCCCTCTGGTTCAATTAAGTATCGATTTTTAGGCTATATGTTCTGAAGTTAGAAAACGATATTCAGCCGGTTGTTTTTGTTGCTGTTACTTGACTCCTGATCAGCTCAGACCAAATTAACCTAAGGCGTACCAACCGTGACTTATTTATCTTTTTCTTTATATATATATATATATATGATCACATTCTCTACACAATTTCTGTTTTAAGACGGTAAGATATAAATTGAGAGATTTTTGACAGCTACTTCTAGCATAATCTCTCTCAATGGTTCCCCACTTGATTGATATGAAGTTAATCGAATTCTCTGCCACGGAAATTAAATAGCATGTGGTAGACTCTAAAGAAGAGGAATAAAGCTAAAACATTTTAGAAATATGTGTTGCTGACATAAAATTCCTTTCATAGTTTTCATGTATACTGAAGAAGAAAGTGAAATGGGAAGTTTTTAAAAAACATGGACATAGTGACGCAATTTAATAGAAACGATGTAATTAGTGATTTTGCAGAAAGATGAAAAACAGCTGTTCGGATACCTTTTTTTATTCCCCTTGGAGAAAGGTCTGGTTTCTTTAATAAATGGACAGAACAGTCTGATTTATATTCGGAAAATAAAGTAACACATTATTCATTTGTTCCAATGAGACCAGTTCCATCGATTCGATATGCACAACATCAAACCGCTAGTGATTTTTTTTCTTTTTGTGCATAATTTTTTTTTTTTTATAATTTTTTTTTTTTTTTCTGTTTCATCAAACTATCAAAAATAATGGTCTTGATCCTCAAAGAAAACATTTCTTTTTTTTTTTTTTTTTCCTTATCTTCCACATAAAATCGTGCTTACCAATTTACAAGTATGAGTAATACAGAATCTTTTATGTTGTTTCTTGAAATTTCTTGAAATTCTAAACCTTCCTACAAATGATGTGAATGCCAAGAGTGATGGCTATAAAACAATGAATACTTGGCTTCCCAAGTTGAAGTTGGCAGTATATTAACTTCCAATTATTAATATCGTAGCAAAATCATTAGATTCCTTGTAGTATTTAGTTAAGGGACTTTACGTTTTGAGTTCAAATTCCATTGTAGTCAGTTTTGCATTTCATTGTTCTAGGATCAACGATATATTTCTCTCAAGTGAGAAATGTCTTTAGACATCACTGTAGTTACAACTGAAAAACTCTAGATAAATCAAGTCGGTAGAGAGTCAAAGATAACATAGCACCCATTGGTATAACGCTTCAGGAATTTATCAGAATGTTGTTTATGGAAATATCAGAAGTTATTTCTGGATTGAACTACGAAGAGCAAATCGATTGACTTAACAAATGGTAACGAGTTTTGCAAAGATAAGTGTATAAACTACTTATTCTTGAAGGCTCACTCTTAAGACTCAATAAATCTAACAAACTAGGGGAAGCACCACCAAAAAGGGGATATCTTCCCACTATAAAGCACTTTTCTCTTAACGTAAGTCAATTAAAATTAATATAGAATATAAAACGGTGGATGAGGAATTATTCTGATGCTTGATACATGCTCTCTTATACACACGCACGTGCACCTTCGTTTTGGGATCACCACTACTTTATTATCTCCCCTTCTTCCTAGCTCTCCTGTGTGACCCCTCTGCCCAGCATTCGCCATGATAGATTGCTAGCCACTACACATTCTTTATTTTCTCTCCTTGTTTCTTTCAGTGTTCATTTCTGTGGAAGAGCATAGGTTCGAAATGTTAAAGACTTTTTCACTTCCCAAGCGTTAAACTAATACATCTGTTTGTTGTCAACACCACCTGTCTTCGTCTTTTGTTTTTTTTTTTGTGAATTTTCCCCTACATATGTATATATACATATACATACATATATATATGTATACATATATATATAC
>NC_068988.1:66830994-66834630 GCF_001194135.2 Octopus bimaculoides | reverse complement strand
CTGATGCATATTCTTCGCGGTCAGTGTGTGTGTGTGTGTGTGTGTGTAGGATTTAGCTGTAAGCTACTTTAAGTTTCATGTCTCTTATAGCGAAAAATTATATCAATAGCTAATTTCAAGTAATATCTGACTAACTGAAGTCATATGGATTGAAACTCAAAACTTTCCCTACTCTTGTGCATCTGATTTGTCAGGTAAACAAGTTGGAATCGGAATGTTTAACTGAGAAAACCTATCAACCACGAGTAGAAACTTTTAGAACCAATGTATCTGGTTTCTTCTACCCAAAGTAAAAGTGTGTGTGTTTGCGTGTGTGTGTTTGTATTTATGTATCTGTATGTGCTTTTTTATGCATATGGTTATGTGTGTTTAACACCTCTTGTGTTATGAAACTTAATGATAGCTAGATAGTAGTATCAAAAATGTATATGTGCGGTGTCAGACATCGAAACACTTCACTGATTCTTTTGATAAACACAGACAAACGAGCCTTCCGCATTTCAGTGTATGTGTGCGTGTATCTGTGCGTGTGTGTGTGCGTTTGCGTCTGTGCATTTGTGGGCGCGCGCGCGTAGAAATGCATATGCGTATGTGTCTGCGTTTATATATGTTAATGACAAATAAACTGGAATAACTTAATTCATTCTCATTAGCTTATAGCTGTTTCCCTAGAAGGAACATTGCACCCAGAATTAAGTGCAAGAGTGACGTCTTACAGCTTCCGCTATATATAAGGTGCGTGTATTTGTGTGTGTATGTGCGCGAGGGTACATAAATATATACACATGTATGTATATTGTTTATTTAAATCGAACGTCATATTCTCCTTCAATTCTATTACGTCAGCTATATTTTAGTGATACGTATTTAAGTGACATTACCATTTATAGAGGTTATGACGAGTGTGTCTTTGGAGAGAATGTATAGTAATGACTCAGTGATGGAAATTAGAACTTAGTGTATGTGTAAAATTGCGTATGGCAAATGTAAATGTGTGTGTGTGCGTGTATAGGAGGGGGTTGCTTGAGTGTACGATGTATGTATATGAATGTTCCTGCTTGTTTAGTGCGTATATATACAACATATATTATGTGAACAATGAACGTATATATCTACGTACTTCGATTCTTAAACATACACACACACACACACACACACGTATACAGACACGCACATAAACCTATATGCATACACACATATAGATACACATATACACACACTCACACAGACACACACACACATATACGTCTGTATGTGTAAGTGTCTGTCTATGTATACATATATATATAGTATAGACATGTATGTGTATATATATATATATATGTGTGTGTGTGTGTGTGTGTGTGTGTGTGTGTGTGTATGTGTGTGTGTGTGTGTGTGTGTGTGTATGTGTGTGTGTGTGTGTGTGTATAATTAACATAATATGGTAAAAACACACGCGTGCACATACACACAGGTCATTATATATAAATATATATAAATACATACACATATATATGTATACATATATATATATATATATATATGTATATATATATATATGTGTGTGTGTGTGTGTGTGTGTGTATGTGTGTGTGTGTGTGTGTGTGTGTGTGTGTATGTATTCTATAGACATACAAGGGATAGCGTATAGTGTGCTAGTACATGCACATGTCAAGTTTAAATTAACTTTTATAATAGAAACTAACATCCTGCTGTTTCGTGATAAATATAACAGACAGAACAAAGATCTTTAATTAAGTAAGAATACAATCTGAAAAATAAATTACTCCATTGTACGTTTTCTGAACACAGGTATGTATGTGGGTGCTCGTCGAAGTTTATCTATGCCTGTGTATGTACTTATATATTTGTAGACATGTGCGTATTTATATACATGTATGCATGTACATTTTTATGTGTACCCGTTATACATAGATAAACATACATATGTCAGTCTGTGTGTTTGGATATATATTCGTGTGTGTGTGTGTGTGTGTGTGTGTGTGTGTGTGTGTGTGTGTGTGTGTGTGTGTGTGTGTGTGCGTGTGTGTGTGCGTCTGTGTGTGCATCTGTCTGTGCGTCTGTGTGTGCGTCTGTGTGTGCGTCTGTATATATATATATATACAGACGCACAAACAGACGCACACTCACACACACGCACAGGATGTGATGAATAAACTGTCGTCTCAATTACGCAAAAGTGAAAATAAAACTGACATCACATTTTAACATTTTTACCAAAATTACATTAAAATATCTTGAAATACCAAGAGTAAATTTGTTCAATAAAATCGCCGTTGGCTGCAACCACGCTTCCAGACGATTTCGAAATCTCTTGCAACTCTTCTGGACGGTCTCCTTGTTTAAGTTGAAGAATGCTGCCATAATCCTTTCCTTCAGTTCATCTTTGGTGTTACAAGATGTGTTGGTCTCTCGCTCAACTGCGCCCCACACGTAATAATGAACTTGTAACCTAGAAATATATGCATGCATGTATCTATGTATGTATATGTGTGTGTATGTATGTATGCATGTATGTATGTATGTATGTATGTATGTATCTATTGATATATGTATACATATATACACAAACAGATATGGCTATTAATACTGATATGTAAATATCAGTATGTAAAACGACTATTGTTCTGTACACTAACATTTTGGTGTCAGCTCGATTGTCGCAAACGTGAAATACACTTGTTTGGAGGAATCTAAAGTTTTCCTAACGTATTTAAGACGATGTTCAATTTCGTCATCAACATAGGTAGTGAGATGACTTCGAAGACATGGAATTTGGCCTCCGTTTTCCAGGATTGTAACGCTAAGTTGAATTAATGACACTATCTGGTTTGTGTCGGTTGGTAATGGTTAGCAGATGACCTGGGTCATCTTTGAAATGATTGTCCAAGTTTCCTGTATACACATGAAGTCAAACAAGATCTGTTACAAATGGAGTTTTTTTCTGAGAAATACGTAACACTGCTGTAATTTACGTATTGGAGCAACTTTTTGCTACTAAATTTCTGTTGAAATATACTACCCTTGCTTCATTTAATCTTGAAAATAATGAAGAATTTATTAAAGCAATTTGTCGTTATCAACCTTTTGTTTGGAATATAAATTAACAAAATTTTGGAGAAAAGTTTCAATTTAGGTCACTTTAAGAATGAAGTTTGCATCATAGAAGCAGAGGTAGCCTTGGGCGGATTGATATTAGAAGACGTAATGAAAAAACTCGGAGATGACTTGTGTGAGGATTCAGGAGAAGCAAGATTTGTCTGTCGTCTGCTCTGGAAATAATTGTTAACTGTATTTGTTATAGTTGCAATGAAAATAGTGAAAAGTGATGGGGTAACCACACATTATTGATTTCTCTCTGGATCTTACTTGAAATGGTTGACAGTTGCTGTTGAGGATCGTGACTGTAGTATGGTGTGATTTGAAGTCTTATGATACGAATGTTAGTTTTCAGGATATACGTAGGCATATAGGGTATGTTTTACGTACGTCCGTGTGTGTTTATGCGTGTGTACGCATGTTTGTCTACATATGAATATATGAATATTTGTGCACACTTATACACACACATATATATATATATATACATACACATATACATATATATATATATATATATATACATATATATAT
>NC_068988.1:66826958-66827846 GCF_001194135.2 Octopus bimaculoides | reverse complement strand
TATACGTTTAGATGTGTGTATTTATCTACAGGTATACTTATATATATGTGTATATATGAGTATATGTTATATATATGCACATACATATATATTCACACATGTAAAATATGTATATTTATATAGATATAGGCATGCATACATATATATACAGGCTGCGATGGGTAAATTGTCGCCATTTTATATGTTTAAATTCGCACACGCACATTGTTTGTTTTTGATTTTGTATAGTAGGATCAGTTGGGCACCGTCTGTGAGAAATACAGAACCATCTGTGAGAAATACAGAACTCGGCCAGAAATTTGAAAACGACATGATGTACTGCATGGCAATCGCACCGGAAGCTCCAATCCGAACATTTCAGAATGTCTGGGTATCAATCTGATAAAAATCAAACATCCAATCAACATCATAGTGCTTGGAGTGATCACTAGTGACAGTGACGTTTTGCCTCTATTCATCTTCCCACACGGTCTCAGACTCAACACGGAGGCTTATATCAAGTGCCTGGAGGAGGTAGTACTGCCCTGGGTCAAGGGGGTGGCTGCTGGAAGACCCAATGTCTGGCAACAGGACTCTGCTCCATGCCACACAAGCAGAAGAACCCAGTCATGGCTGTCAGACAATGTAAAATGTTAAAATGGGATGTCAGTGTTATTTTTTCGTAATGTCAGTTTATCTCTTCGGAATTTAAACGACAGTTTATTTACCGCTCCCTGTACATACATAATCATACGTATACAATAAGTATGTAGAAGTGGCTGTGTGGTAAGTAACTTGCTTACCAACCACATGGTTCTGGGTTCAGTCCCACTGCTACTATAGCCTCGGGCCGACCAAAGCCTTGCGAGTGTATTTGGTAGAAGGGAACTGAAAGAAGCCCGTCGTATA
>NC_068988.1:66820165-66824374 GCF_001194135.2 Octopus bimaculoides | reverse complement strand
ATATATATATATATATATATATATATATATATACACACACACACACATATCATATACATGCATCTGTCTCTTTGCGTGTTTCGTGTATATGTGCTTAGTACTGTTCTATTTCTTCCCTTCTCCAAGACATATTTGCAATTCCAAGAATCTATTGTAATGCTTCTGTAACGTTCACTTCATGCTTTCCTGTCAACACACCTGCTTGAAAATGCTTCATTCCTGAAAACCTCCACCATACTTTGTTTTCTGTCCACACCTCTTTCTCCAACTAACCGTAGACACGATGTATGCTGGGAAGTAATCAAACATCGTATATAAAACATCACAGGGCACCAATTTATATTCTATTACGTCGTCCATATAAATAGTCTGCCCGTCTACATGGTCCTTCGGCCTGATGGAACAAGCAGTCAAATATACCTCAAAACAGACATGTTTACGTTTTATAGACGGAGAGATCGCCTATGATAATATAATTGCGTACTGACTATGCTTAGGAAGCAAATAGACTACCTCTAGGAAAAAATGGGGATCCTTCTGATTTGACGGGCAACACTTTTCATTAATGTTTTATGTAGTGTTTTTGGTACCGAAACACTTTCAAACTTTGTATACTTGTATATTTTGTGTTATAGAACAGATAAAATTTTTTGTATTCGAAGTTATTTCATGTAAAAAAAATTGTAGTATTTCGGTAATTTCAACCAATCACTGACGTCTATTGAGGTGAAAACAATTACTGCCGTGGAATGTAAACAACGGTGTCATGGGATCTTTTCCCTTGAATAAAATTAGTGCCGTTTTATTTTTGCCATAACCTCACTCATAACTCTAACCCTAACCCTAAAACCCTATAACTCATAACCATAACCCTAACCCTAAACCCAATCCTAACCCTAAAACCCTAACCCTAAAACCCTAACCCTAACTCTAAAACCCGAACCCTAACCCTAAAACCCTAAACCCTTACTAGGGAATAATGATATAATTAAACAGGAAATAACACACTTGACACCGGCAAAAATTTATTATTTATAAAAACAGCAGTAACTGTATTCAGCTGAATAGACGTCAGTGATTGTTTGAAATTACAGAAATACGACAACTTTAACATGAAATAACTTGCAATATATAAATTTTTGCTAAGAAAGCTAAGAGAAAAAGATGTTTTATATGACACATTCTACCAGTATCCCAAGTTTGAAAGTGTTTCGTTAAGAAAACAAGTGTTGCCCGTCAAATCAGAAAGATCCATATATGGGATGGCCGTAGCTGGATTGTCAGCTCAACAACAGTTATTTTATTATTTACCAACCTATATCTCTTCGACACAGTACGCTAGGAGAATTCAAAGTCGTAGACCTATTATTGTTGTTGTTTTACCCCAAATCAGCCGTGATCCAACAGACCTTATCCTTATAATTAAAGATGTTCTGGCCATGACCTTCTTGACTCTTATGTATTGAGAACTTTTTATGGAATTTTCTACTTTCTAACGGATGTTGTGAAGACTTGGTAACTACGCCTAGCAGCCAACCGACAACTTTGTATCTTTGTTTAGTAAGTGAGAAAGAAAACATTAGAGAAGTGACTGGTCGGCTAGCAGGAACCACTTCAATTCCTCATTTTTGTACATAGACACAGTGTGGTTAATGAACTTAGTAGAAACAGCAGCTAAATCCCCTTCAGATAGATAGATAGATAGATAGATAGATAGATAGATAGATAGATAGATAGATAGATAGATCGGTAGGTAGGTAGGTAGGTAGGTAGGTAGGTAGGTAGGTAGGTAGGAAGGTAGGTAGGGAGGTAGGGAGGTACGTACGTACGTACGTAGGTACGTAGGTACGTAGGTAGGTACGTACGTACGTATGTACCTAGACAGGCAGACAGGTAGCCAGGCAGACAGACAGATAGATAGATAGATAGGTAGGTAGGTAGGTAGGTAGGTAGGTAGGTACGTAGGTAGGTACGTAGGTAGGTAGGTAGACAGGCAGATAGATAGATAGATAGATAGATAGATAGATAGATAGATACTAGACCGATGCACACGTTCTTAGTCAACACAATGTCAGTTCATCTAAGTGAGAAAGATATTTAATCACCGAGAGTGCACAGTGACTCAACACAGTCCGTGCTGTCACTTTGTGTCTCTGTGAATTAAACAGACGGAAAGAACAGATCTCAAATATACCACAGAAAGAAGTGTGGAATATTAAAGAATATCTGGAATGTGGGGTTGGAGATGAGTGCGTATTCAAATGTACACACATACATACATAGAGATACACATATATACTTATATATCTACACAAACATACAAATGTAGGTACATATAAGTATATATTCAGATATACGTGTATACAGAGAAATTCACATGTTTTATGCATAAATGCATACAATGGTGTGCTTATGTGTGTGTTTGTGTGCGTGTGTGTGTGTGTGTGTGTGTGTGTGTGTGTGTGGGTGTGTGGGTGGGTGTGTGTGTGTGTGTGTGTGTGTGTAAAGGGATATATATAGAGATATAGATAAATATAAATGCATGTATGTGGATAAAGACACAGGGAGAGCTAGAGAGTGAGAGCCAGAGAGAGTGAGAGCCAGAGAGAGTGAGAGCCAGAGAGAGTGAGAGAGAGAGAGAGAGAGAGAGAGAGAGAGAGACGACAACGACTAGAGATAATGTTTGATCTACTTCAACAGTACGAAACCTTATGATTCTCCACGTTTCTACCTCTTTTAATGTACTGACTGGTTTGCGGTTTTTCATGAAAATATAAACTACGTGTCTGTATTTGTATGGGTCGTGAGATAGACAGATAGATAGACAAACTGATATTATATGTATATCTTTTATCTTTTACTTGTTTCAGTCATTAGACTGCGGCCATGCTGGGACACTGTCTTGAAGAATTTTTAGTCGAATGAATCGACCCCAATACTTATTTCTTTTTTAAAAGACTGGTACTTATTCTATCGGTTTATTTTGCTGAACCGCTAATGTTACGGGAACGTAAACACACCAACACCGGTTGACAGACACAAACACACATAAATACATATATATACGACGAGCTTCTTTCAGTTTCCGTCGACCAAATTCATTTACAAGTGTCTTCTACTATAGCCCTAGGTTATAGTAGAAGACACTTGCCCAAGGTGCCATGCAGTGGGTCCAAACTCAGAACCATGTGGCTGCGAAGCAAGCTTCTTATCCCACATTCACACCTGTTCCTATACGTATATAATATTACTTTATAATATTACAGTTTTAAACTTGATTGTATCTTGTAAATTATCAAAACGAATATATATTACTAACCACCAACTTTTGTAATTGTACCAACCCCAAAGTTTGCTCTTTTGATTCCTGCTTCCTAAGTACATTGTGTATAAATGCTTAGTAAAATATACTTTATTCTCGTAAGGCATAAACAGGATTTACTGCTAACTTCAAAACACAATTCAATTCTTATATCCTGAGAGAAGAAACACAACGTTGTTGTCTGAGTACATATGGAAGCTTACGAAGTATGAACCCTATGAACTGTGTTCGAGTATGTTTAAAAAGCTAAACCAATCGCAGTTAACAAATAAATAATGTGTTTTCTTACCACACCAGAACCATTCGTACTCTTTTTGCCATGGAACTATTCCAAAGAAGTCGGAGAGAATAACATCACGTCACAATTTTTTTTTTAAACATGCCTACTCTATCAACTTACCTCTTATCTCGACAGGTTTCTGTTGAACCTAGATGGATCCTTCACCGATTTCGATAAACACTTCTCAAATAATTCAATATCGAATGTTTATATTGATGCTTTCCACGTATTTCATTCATCATTGATTATCTTTGTCCATTACTTTCCAAAATAGAACTCGAAGTTGTGTGTGACTGTGTGTATGTGAGTGTGTCTCTGCGTGCGTGCGTGCGTGCGTGCGTGCGTATGTGTGTGTGTGTGTGTACCTTTGTCCTAAATACATAGATCTCATTACCTTACACTGCTTTACTTTTTTACTTGTTTCAGTCATTTGATTGCGGCCATGCTGCAGCACCGACTTTAGTCGAGCAAATCGACCCCAGGACTTATTCTTTGGAAGCCTAGTACTTAGTCTATCGGTCTCTTTCGCCGAACCGCTAAGTTACGGGGACGTAAACACACCAGCATCGGTTGTCAAACGATGTTGGGGACACAAACACAGACACAC
>NC_068988.1:66817359-66820155 GCF_001194135.2 Octopus bimaculoides | reverse complement strand
CGACGGGCTTCTTTCAGTTTCCGTCTACCAAATCCTTTCAAAAGGCTTTAGTCGGCCCGAGGCTATAATAGAAGACACTTGCCCAAGGTGTCACGCAGTGGGACTGAACCCAGAACCATGTGGTTGGTAAGCAAGCTACTTACCACACAGCCACTCCTGCGCCTAATTTTACCATTAAATTTGAAAGTGATTGTTTACGAATGTATATGCATATGTGTGTGTGCGCGCGCGCACGTATGTAATTTTCATTAATCGTAAACCAGTAACTATACTGAATAATCAAATTTTAGGGAGTTATACTGTAATTATAAACCAGTTCTATATTTTTGCTTACATGAATGTATAATTCCGATTACACCCATTAAGTTATTAACTTAATCTAATTTTGTCCGCTCATTGTTTAGAATCCACTTTCGAATAGAACTTTATTATATGATATATTTCCCGAGAATATCAGATCTAATTACCTCCTTTTGATCTCATGCTATTAAATATTCTTTTCTGCTTTTGCGTATTCATAATTAGATGATAATATTCTATGAGAATACTGTTTATTAACTAGTTAGATATATATTATGAATATTGAGGTTTTATAAAAGTGATCGTTTATTAGCAGTTGGATTTAAATATACCTTAATTAATGTAATAATAATCCTTTCGTCTCAATTAATAATAATAATAATAATAATAATAATAATAATAATAATAATAATAATAATAATAATAATAATAATAATAATAATAATGCTTTTGCTACATATCTCTCCATAGATATTCCTTACATGTTTCTTGTATAGACTTCTTTACAGTTTCGTATCTAATATATTTTATCTAGCTTTGATTCTGATGAGGATTATTGAAACATAGTAATAATTTGAAGTACACATTCAAGGAATATGTCAATCAACAATATTCTTCTCCTCTTTTAGTAACGAGGGAAGGACAATGCCCATGAACGTTATTTTTTTTTTACCTCTGAGATGAATGGGTTGGGAAGATATCCTCAAACCAGGAGTCTGGTCTAAATGCTTACAACAGAACGGGCTCTAGTAAAGGCAGCCAAAAGACAGGTTGTGTTGTTAAACCAGATGTCCCAAATATGTGACGGGATTTGAATTCAGAACGTAAAGAACCAGAGCAAATACGACACGGCATCTCCTTCAATACTCTAACATTTCCACCAATCTATCACCCAAATATTAGTATCAATTCCTCCTATGCTTTCTAACATCTTGGGCAGCAGCAAGATAATGTCACTGGTTCCTGCTGACTGTGGTTTTCTCTATATCTGGCCTTGTGATATTGGCCTCTCTCATGTAGGTTATGAATGTTATGCGCCTTGTCGGCTGTGGTCTTCTTAACTTTCTTTTACCCTCTAAGGATGTCCATTTGAAAACTGTTATAGAACGACATTGTTCTGATAGCCGGAATATGTAATGATTCCACTAAGTGGTTTTGTGTTGGCTTTCATTTGAATTCTTTCATTTGTTACGTGGTTTTGCCAGTATGTTCTCAGAATCTTTTTTAAGCATCTTTGGTGGGACACATCTAACTCCCCGTCAATTTTGATAATGCTCTTCCATGTCTCTCTAGCATAGACTATTGTTGGTTGAATTATGCTATTATAGAGCCAGATTTTTGTGTGTAAGCTGACGATATTGGAAAACCAGAAAGCACACATTCTCTGGAATAGGGTTGCAGCTTTGTCAATTCTATGATTGATATCAGTTTCATTATCGCCATTGTTACCTATGACGCTAACCAGATAAATGACAACCGTCTCGATATTTTGCTGATTGATCGTCTGGTAGTGGTTCATCACAGTCATCACTTGTAACGTTCATTGTTTTGGCCTTCTCTACACTGATCCTCAAACCAGTCTCTCCCGTATTCTGTTCTAGTTCTGGTTTAGGCCTAGATAAGTACTTTACGTATCAACTATGGAAGTAGATTTATTCTAAATATCTATGTACTGTAGATATAGTTTGCTAACTTGGGTCATGTTTTTGCTATCATTTCTTTTATATACGCAATATTCCGTTCATTGAAAAATGTAAATAACATTTAAGTAGATGCATAATAGCAATTATGTTATAGAACAGATATTTATATGCCTATGATTGAACTGTTATAATTATTACATCCTCATGTATTGCTTGAGGGGATATTTTCTATGACAGAATTGACAAAAGATTGCAAGACGTGAACTGTGGTTAGCAGATTAAGTTAAACAGATTAAATTATCGACATACGACAGCAGATCTAATGAATACTCGCTTCATATAATTTTGCAAGGAATTTAATACAGTAATTTAATTCATTACATACTATATTTATATTTTCTTTTTAAAACGAATATAATGGATACATATCACTCATTATGCGTGTATTACGTGAAATGCTTATATTCACCGTTATTCTGTTCTTATAAAGAACTTACAAGGTTTGGTTTATATCCAATTAAACTAATATAGTAGATTCTTTGTAAATTTATAAGATGTATTCACCAGAACAACTATATTGTATCAATAATCATGTTGTTTAACTTAATCACTAATCGCGGATCCCCTTTAGCAATTTATTCACCATTGTAATCATTGAAATATGTATAGAAGCAACATACAAGGATGTAATAATTACGACACTTAAATTTTTAACTTTTAAACATAAAATGCGAGGGATTGAATTTGCCAATACTCAAAGTAAAATCGTTTCTCTACAAACTTCTTCCATCTTTCGAAGTAGCCGTATCCAGTCAAATACATTATATATATATATATATATATATATATATAT
>NC_068988.1:66814112-66816860 GCF_001194135.2 Octopus bimaculoides | reverse complement strand
CTATGTATCTATCTATCTATCTATCTATCTATCTATCTATCTATTTATCTATCTATCTATTTATCTAATCTATATGGATAGATAGATAGATAGATAGATAGATAGATAGATAGATAGATAGATAGATACTTATGTGTGTGAATATATTAATATGTGTATAATTATGGATGGATTTATATGTGTAGTTTACTCCAAAAGAAACAACCCAATACGTTTGTAAAGTAAGGGTTTTATAGTGAGTTTTGGAAAATCCAATACCTTGCAGTGGCTCATAACTTCATCTCCTGCAAGAATCCTTGAACAGTTAGCGTCTTGTCAAATTCAGACCAGCTCTGTGGTAAAAAGCTTGCTTCCCAACCACATGGTTCCGAGTTCGGTCCCACTACGTGGCATCTTGGGCAAGTGTCTTCTGCTATAACCTCGGGCCGACCAAAGCCTTGTGAGTGGATTTGGTAGACGGAAACTGAAAGAAGCCTGTCGCACACACACACACACACACACACACACACACATATATATATATATATATATATATATATATATATATATATATGTATGTATGTATGTATGTATGTATGTATATTAATGTGTGTGCGTGTCATTGTTTGTCCCCTCACCATCGCTTGACAACCGATGTCGGTGTGTTAATGTCCTCGTAACTTAACGGTTTGGCAAAAGAAACCGATAAAATAAGTACCAGGCTTACAAGGAATAAGTCCTGAGTTCGATTTCTTTGATTAAAACCCTTCATGGCGGTTCTCCGGCATAGCCGCAGTCAAATAACTGAAACGTTTAAATGAATAAACGAATAAAGGAATATATCTTGAATGAATGATGTTGTCTACGTGTTGCAGGAATGAATTGGTTCTCGTTTTTATTTGTAATCATTTTAAAATGTTAGCCTCAGTGCGGAAAGTATGGGCTTGACTTGCTAAGTGGATTGGATACGTGAAGTCGAGTGTCTGGCTGAGTAATTAGAAAATATATCTAAATAGAAAGGAGTTGGGGAAGTTAAAATTCTGGCTTGTGTTGTGTGGTATAAATGGGTATGGTGGAGTGTTTAATTGAGATAGCTTTGAATTTCGATAGTGAAAGTGATAGTCATTGATGCGTAAAGAATTCTATTATTTTTTCTTCATTTTTTCATAGAGGTGAGATTTCAGTTTTGGTATTAAATGTTTTAAGCAGATAAATTAGATTATACGACTGGGAATTGGGTGTTATGGGGAAGGATACAAGAAAGGGAAAACACAGCCATGGCCGAGTGGTAATTAATAAAGACACGAGGCGGGGTGCTGGACGAGAAGCATACAATGGCCTCTAGGAGGATATGTACAAATAAATAGATTGATAGATGTGCGCGTATGCATGCGCGTATGCATACATGTGTGTGTGCGTGCGTGCGTACGTGCGCGCGCGCGCGTGTGCGTAAAACGAATGACAGAACGAAGATATTAATTTCACGTTTATTAATCGGTTACGACCGTTTCAATAAGAGGTAATGTAGATAAATCATTCAACACAATGGAACAGATATAAACAATATTCATGCAACTTCATGCAATATTAAATAAAACCCAACCGGTCATTTCATCGAGACCGTCAAATGATCCAATACGTTTATATATGGATATTCAGAGCTATAAATGCAATGAGTGGGAGACGTCTAATTGTAAGACTCTATTTCTATTTTTCTATTATTCCGTCATATTCTTCATAACAATCTTTATACAGTCTTTATCTCTTTTTTTTTCCTTCATTCCCTTCTTTTTTCTTCTATCTCTGGTTTTCCTGCTATACAACTGGGACACCCATTTTCACCAATAAAGACTTCTCTGTAAATATCATTGCGTTTATTGCACATATACATATGCATTCATATATGAATAGGAATACAGATGCACTACAACCGGTATATGTAGATAGACACAGGTTTGCATTCATACATTTATATATATATATATATATATATATCATTATAATCAAGGTTAAAATCTATATAGTATTTTATCAAGTAGATTGCATGTAATAAACCATTTAGGTAAAAATTAATACAAAGTATACAATTTTATAAATATAAACAATATTTATGCAACTTCAAGCAATATTAAATGCTTCTAGCATGCAGCACTACTCAGTAGTTGCCCTTATAATTATATATGTATGTATGTATGTATGTATGTATATATGTATGTACGTATGTATGTATGTATGTATGTATGTATGTATGTACGTATGAATGTATATGTGTATATATATGTGTGTATATGTGTGTGTGCATGTGTGTATATATATATATATACATATATATGACAACCGATGCTGGTGTGTTTACGTCCCCGTAACTTAGCGGTTCGACTAGTACTAGGCTTACAAAGAATAAGTCTTGGGGTCTTGGGGTCGATTTCCTCGACTAAAAGGCGGTGCACTAGCATGGCCCCATTCAAATGACTGAAACAAGTAAAGGAGTATATATATATATATTTCTATATATATATATATATATATACACACACACACATATGTGATGGGGGGGGGGACAAACAATGACGCACATACACACATATATATATATATATATATACACACATGCACACATGCGCACACATATACACATATATATATACACATATACATTCATACGTACACACACATACATATATACAAGGCTTTGGTCGGCCCGAGGCTACAGTAGAAGACACTAGCCCGAGGTGCCACGCAGTGGGACTGAACCCGGAACCATGTGGT
>NC_068988.1:66810420-66812849 GCF_001194135.2 Octopus bimaculoides | reverse complement strand
TATATATATATATATATATATACATATACATATATATATATATGGACTCAAGAGAGAATGCTACGAGAGAATGTTAGAATGTTAACTGCAGCTCTTGGTAGTCCAAATCAGATGTGCAGTCTATGTGGGTGTCTTTTCAAAATATTATTCTGGTTTAAAAAGCGACATCAGATGCCATGATGGCTCTACGGTGTAGGAACAGGAGGTGGTCAAACTCTGCATAAGGAATAGACAACTACCATATAGATAGATAGATAGATAGATAGATAGATATATAGATAGATAGATAGATAGATACATACATACATGAATACATACATACATACATACATATCCACAAGCGGTCTGAGCTATGCACATAGATGTAGATATATACGTAAGTATATTTGTAGACATACAGTGGCATGTGCCTGAAGGTACATATAGAGGCTTACAATCAAGTCTGTAAAAGTGGATACGTATACTCGTAAACGTGTGCGCAAATATCTATGGAAAGATACGCTGCATACACGGACATACGCGCATATGTACGCATGGATATGTGTGCTTATATATTAGAATGAATGTGCTTTGATAGATGAGAAATAAGGAAATGTAATTGACAAAAAAATGTAGATAAGGATCTTTGTAAATATAAGTACAAAATTAGATACATTTACATGGGTGTGTATAGATATGCATAAACGTGGGTAATTAGTTGTAAATATATCTATATATTATTGATGGTTTAGTTTGAAGTTTCTGATGCATGAGGAGTCTCTATACCTACAAAATATCTTTTTCTATTTTGAGGTTGAATATAATTGTGGCTGCTAAAGGGGGTTGCTTGCTCTTCGAAAACGGGAGAACAGAATTCTAAGCTAAGCGGTACAACTAATCTCTATGTAGTATGCTCCAAGATGGAGAGATTTGTTAAAGTTTTTGAAGTTCCCTGTATAGTTAGACAGTGTGGTAGTTGGTATTTTATTGATATTTTGAACGAGTGTAGGCACAGGGTGAGTTAAAATTCGAACTTATTTAAAGTTTGGCCTATGTAATATCTAAATTAAGGATATATAGCTGACATCGCTGGATAAACAACATTTAGGTTTTTTTGTTAATGGAATAGTTTCTGGTTTCGGTTGTTGCGAGAAGTTACGCTCAGATTTCTGTGGCTCTTAATGAGCTTTCTCTAACTGAAGCTTGAGAGGAGTTGGGCGAAAGTGAGACGTATGGGATACAGAGTTTGTATTGAAGATATTGAAGTGGGGTACTTGAGTGAAATGAAGGAGATTTTCTGACTAATTCTTCATGCTTCAATAAATCATCTAACAGAATTCAAAACCATTTCAATTAACATTTCACCGCACAACACACCACAAATTCACTTGAAGGATTCGTTTCATAATGTTGTCTTAAAAACATTCGAAAAGAGTAAGATAATTCTGGCTGGAACAGTTTTAATCGACCGGACTTATCTGAAAACTTCAACAAGAACTACAGTGAACCAATAAAGAAGTCTTAATGTGGTCGCATGTCCAGTTAGAAATAGAAACCAAATCTCTCTCCAATCACACCCTCTCGTCTTAAATCGCGAAAGAAATATTGGATGATGTAACCTCAGACACAATATAACTAAAAGGGAAGAGATGAGATGTTCACGGATGGAAGGCCTTTGCCTTTGGCTTAATCAACAAGTGGTATAGAATAACTAGATTGGACAGACTGCTATCTGACTCTATATCAGGGTACATAGTATGGTCTTCCACCACCAGGTGGAGTTAGTAGTGTATTTGGAACAACGGAAGTGTAGATCAATCTAACATCTTGTTCACTCTATTTCTTCTATGTTTGCTGCTGCTGTTGGACCAATGTTTACCTAGGGACAGAACAACAGCGACAACAGACAGACATTTGAATTAACCTAATCATCTCCTGCAAATATCACAAAATTTTAATTATGTAAAGTCTGCGATAATTAGTCAGTCTAGCTTTACTATTATTACAACCAGTATCATCATCATCATCATCGTCGTCGTCGTCGTCATCGTCGTCATCACCATCATAATCCCTGTCATTACCATCAACACTCTTATCATTACCATCATCATCATCATCGTCGCCATCATCATCATCATCATCTGATTCAACTTCTATTTTTTCTTCCTCTTTTCTTTCTTCTTCTTCGTCTTTATCTTCATCGGCATCATCATCATCGACATCATTATCTTCATCGGCATCATCATCATCGACATCATTATCAAAATCGGCATCATCATCATCATCAACATCATCCTCATCGACGCCATCGTCATCGTCATCCCTATCATCTTCATCATCATCATCCTCATCCTCATCATCTTCATCATCATCATCATCGTCATCATCATCATCATCATCATCATCATCATCATCATCATCATCATCATCATCATCACCGTCATCGTCAC
>NC_068988.1:66804182-66808916 GCF_001194135.2 Octopus bimaculoides | reverse complement strand
TCGTCGTCGTCGTCGTCGACAGTGAATGGTGTGGTGCTAGAAGTGGTAGTGGTAGTGGTGATCGCATCGGGAATGGTTTGTGGCACTGAGAAGTGTTTCTGATACTTTTGACAATAGAAGTAGCGTAGGTGGTGGTTAAAGTGGTGCTTGTGTTCATTGGGGTGATGCTGCTATGGTGATAGTAATCTATGTATGGGGTGTGTATATGTGTATCTGTATATGTGTGTGTGTGTGTGTGTACATGTATATGCGTATATATGTATTTGTGAGAGGGCGTGTGTAACGAGAGAAAAATGGATTTATATATATATATGCTCTGTATGTGTGTGTGTGTGTGGAATAAATTATGCACAGACGAAAACGTATCAAGCGTAATGGATGGATTAATTCCCTTCAATACTTGTCTCTAGGGATCTCTGCAGTTTTGACGCCTTAGGACAGTTCCACTCTCTTAGCGATGACAATAACTATCTGAACAGGTCGATAGAGATTACACACACACACATATTTAACCACACACACACACACACACACACACACACATATATACACATACTCATATATATACATATATACATACATGCACACATACACACACGCACCCATATACATACGCACATACGCACACATATATATACACACACACATATAAGAACAAACCTGTACATATACATATTCATATGCACGCAAACATGTATGTATGTATGTATGTGGTAAAAGCCATGCGCAAAACTCTCGCCCCTGAATCACGTTTTGTAATTCTGCCGCTTAAAACTATGCATGTATATAGTCATGTGGGAGGCACAATGGCCCAGTGGTTAGGGCAGCGGACTCGCGGTCATAGGATCGCGGTTTCGATTCCCAGACCGGGCGTTGTGAGTGTTTATTGAGCGAAAACATCTAAAAGCTTCACGAGGCTCCGGCAGGGGATGTCGGCGAACCCTGCTGTACTCCTTCACCACAACTTTCTCTCACTCTTACTTCCTGTTTCTGTTGTGCCTGTAATTCAAAGGGTCAGCCTTGTCACACTGTGTCACGCTGAATATCCCCGAGAACTACGTTAAGGGTACATGTGTCTGTGGAGTGCTCAGTCGCTTGCACGTTAATTTCACGAGCCGGCTGTTCCGTTGATCGGATCAGCTGGAACCCTTCACGTCGTAAGCGACGGAGTGCCAACAACAACAATACAACACGCGCGCGCGCACATACGCACGAGCAAAATGTTCGTGTGTCGGATAAAATGCTTTGAGTCAGTGCTTCTCAACCATTTTTTGTCTATGGACCCCTTCGATTCCTGTTTTACTCTAGTGAACCCCCATAGCCATTTTAAGTTTTCAAAAGATCCCGTTATATTTTCATAATTAAATATTATTATTTTATTGTATCTGGGGTGAGTCATTACACCAAACCAGATACAAAAACGACGTAAATATTAAAATATTGCGAGAATATTTTGTGTAGAACAGAAGTGTAACTGATTTATTGCCCATAATCTTTTACCGCTAAATCTTATATGCAACCCCCAAGGATCATGCGGACCTCAGTTGAGAATCACTGCATTAAGTATTCATACCGACTTTTTGAACTCTTGGTTCAGACGCCACCGGGATAACATTGCCTTTCATCATTTCAGCAACTGATAATTAAAGTGTCCAAACTATGTCCGACTACATTCCCATGTCTTTATTACGAATTTAAGGCTAGAAACTGCATCTGTGTGTGTCCTATCACCATATATCTCCTATCTCTCTCCCTTTCTCCATCCTTCTCTCTCATATGTGTGTGTGCGCGCGCGTGGGTCGGTGGGTGTTCCGTTGTTGGTGAAATCAATAAACAGTACTCCATCCAGTGAGAGATAAGTATCATTTAATGTGTTCAGTATTTAAATTCGAGCGACTATTAGTCTCATACGCTGAAAACACAATAACATCACAAGCTTGTATGGCATGCCCTGTGTTTTCAAGCGAACTTTCGGACTCAAATATACAACATGGCCAGTCGATTTTGAAAACATAACAAGGACATACATGCATAGGTGCAGGTGTGGCTGTGTGGTAAGAAACTTAATTCCAAACCACATGGCACCTTGAGAAAGTGTCTTCTGCTATAGCCTCGGACCAACCAAAGCCTTGTGAGTAATTCTGGTAAACAGAAACTGAAAGAAATCAGTCGTATATATATATATATATATATATATATATATATATATATATATATATATATATGCATATATATATACATACATACATATATATATATATATATATGTATGTGTGTGTGTCTCTGTGTGTGTGTGTGTGTGTGTGTGTATGTGTGTATTTGTGTGCGTGTGCGTATTGTTGTGTCTGTGTTTGTCTTCCCACCACCACTTGACAACCAATGTTGGTGTGCTTACGTCCCTGTAACTTAGCGGCTCAGCAAAAGAGAACGATAGAATAACTACCAGGTTTTAAAAATAAATACTGGGGTCGATTCATCCGACTAAAAATTCAAGGCGGGCATTAGTTTTAACAATCGTTTACACATATACGTAAGTGTATACACATGAAAGAATGTGATACGAAATACGTTGTTCATATAAAATGGCGTCTGTGTAAAAACACGATATACATGTAAGAAAACGTCGTACATATAAATCTACATGAAGCACAATAGAGGCATATAACCCATGAAGTAATATCTATCCCCATTTAAACGTTGATGTTCTTTTGGAACAAGACATACTACAGTAGTTACCATGAGAGAAACTGGCTTTTTTTGTACAAAATGCATAATATTTACATTGCCAGTAGGGAGATAAATCCTCGCTTCCTCCAGCGCTGAGACCACCAAATCATGTAATTTCGACTTTGTTTGGTCTTGTCAACGATGGACACCTGACCGCCAGAGGCAGCAGCGATTCATTTCCCCGCCAGCGATAGACTGACAGTGTCAGAACAGGCGCTGGTGTCACGATTAGCCAGTTAGCTTCTTCAATATATATATATTAGCAACAGAGGTAGTATTAATACTGTGCGATAATATTTATCTCCCATTTAAATGCGGATGCTGTTAAGAAATGTGGGATACATAAGCAGATTACGTGGTGTAAATCGAACGTGTATATATAATTGAAACCAGCTTGTAATTGGCGAATGAATATGGCGATGTGATGTGTAAGAGTAGGACATTACAGGCAAAATGATGAATATACATACATACGTGTGTGTGTGTGTGTGTGTGTGTGTGTGTGTGTCTGTCTGTCTGTCTGTCTGTCTGTCTGTCTGTCTGTCTGAGTAAGGGAAGGATATAAGACAAACGTTACGAAAATCATATACAATATCATCTAATGGTAGCTTGAAGAATTGTAGGATAAATTTCCTTTGGAGGGGATATAAAGAAATAAATTCCGATTTAGAATTTAATAGATTGAGATGTGTAAGAATAATAAACTTTTCGGATAAGCAGAAGGGGCACTTGAGGCTAGTGATGTTAGCAGGAGCGGATTTGATAATAGACCATTTAATTTTGTGGATGGAAATGCTTTTGTTTTTTAAACTGCAGATGTATTTCGAAAATGTTATGGTTGGTCTCTTATCTTCAAGTCGGAACGTGTATGTATGCTGAGTATAACTGAATATGAGTTGTGGGTGATGCCTGAATACCATTTTCTGTCACTATTGTGGAACTTCGGCACATTAAACAACACCTATGTATATTTATATGTTAATATGTGAATATATTTATAGGCACAAATTCATGCTTATATATAAACCTGAATGTCAAGAGTTGTATAAAGGTGTCTGTTTATATTTGTGTGTGTACATATATATATATATATATATATATATATATATATATTCACACACACACACACTCACACATATGTCCCTATGCACATATTATATATATATGTGTGTGTACGCATATGTGTTTATATATTCATATATGTACGTGTGTGTGTGTGAGTGTCTATGTTTTTAACTCCATTTTATCACCTCTTTAGATTACAATCTGTTTAATAGGTAGACTATGTGAAAATTTGCGATTCTCGCAGGACCCAACAATATTAAATTTTAAATGAATAGTCTAGAAATAATTCATTCTCTATAAGAAACATACTTTCACGTTTCGGGTCAGTCTGATAAGCGCCATGCATGAAACTCTCGATCAATCAGCAGCTTTATAACTTTCTGTCGATTAAAAAATTTAATTTCTCCTGTTTGTTCTACCACATACATACATACACAACTGCTTCGAAACTTCCAGCTTCTATATCCAGACTATGAATTCGTATTCATACCAATAATAATTGGAGTACTAAGTTTTATTAGTGAATGCGTAAAGGAGAATCTGGATAAACTGGGATTTTCAGAACGAGAAATCGACCGGCTAATTCGTACGTAATAAGTGCAGTCTGTGAGTGGAACAGTAAAAATATGCAAGACTTTTCTCAAGTTCCAAATGTGAATTTGTCTGTGTTTACTACATCTCAAAGATGGAGTCTTGTATCTTTGTTGGAAACCGGCTTCTTCCTCAGTGGAAGATTTATAATCATTAAAAAATAAAAGAGACATACATATTCATACACATTCATGCATACATACATACGTACGTACGTACATACATACATACATGCATACATACATCCATACATACATACATGCGCACATATATATGCACATCTACATAGGCATGTGTATATATATATATATATATATATATATATATATATATATATATATATATATATAT
>NC_068988.1:66791803-66803781 GCF_001194135.2 Octopus bimaculoides | reverse complement strand
AGCCATTATATAAACCTACACATATGCACACACTGAGATAGTTATTTAGAGACGCTGTTGCACGACTTAACGTAGCAAGGGAAATAACTCTTTCCAAATTTAGTCAAGTAGTAGCTAAAGATATTACGCTCTATATCCAGACAGGTCTTATAGGTAATAAATATTTCCGGGGGATATTTAATATCTCGTTGGGAAAGGCATAAATGACACTACTTTATTTTTCAATTTTCGATTTCAAATTAGTTTTAGGCTTCACGGAAACACGTTTATGACGAATTATGAACAATAATTTGGCAATCATTTTAAGTAATTTAAATTCCGCATTATACTAACATTATGAACTGCCCTTGGACAAGACTCTTCATCTCTTTTCCGCACAATATTTATTATTTATGCTGTAATATTCCTGTCACAATTCAGTCTGTTGGTGCAGCTATATAAGTTATCGGTGTTATTTGATTGAGACGTAGTTTCAAATCCTACTAAAAACCTCGCCCAGGTCCAAACCACTTCATGACGTTTATATAAATTTATGCACTTGTTACTATGAATCCTCAACCCCTAACTCTCTTGGATTATATATATATATGAGGGAGTTTCTTCTGTCTGTGTTTGTCGCCCACCACACAATGGTGTTGGTGTGTTTACTTCCCCGTAACTTAGCGGTTCGACAAAAGAGGTCTGATAGAATAAGTACTAGGTTTTTAAAAAATGATAAGTCCCGAGATCGATTTGTCTGACTAAAACTCTCCAAGGCGGTGCTCTAGCTTGGCCGCAGTCAAAAGACTGAAACAAGTAAAAGATAAAAGATATATACATGTACCTGTATTCCATTTAATTAGTTAATTAATAACTCTGTGCTTGAAAGATCAGGTCTCCTGAGCATCGAAGCCTTGATCATTGAACATCGTCTCCGATTGTCAGGTCACGTCCGTCGGATGAATGAACACCGCCTTCCTAAGATCTGTCTCTACGGTGAACTGGCTGAAGGAAAATGTCCTCGTGAAGCCTCCTTGAGGCGGTACAAGGACCAACTCAAATCAACCTTGAAAAGCACCAACATCGACCCCGCACACTGGAAGGATATCTCGGCAAACAGACCCCTCTGGTGACACACCATCAAAACGGGGTTCAGCAGACTTCGAGAAAGCCCGAGTCACAAGAGCTGGACTCAAGAGACAAGAGAGAAAGCAGCGCCTTCTCCTTCCCAAACCAACCCCTTCTATCCCTTGTCCACAATGTCCCCCTATGTTTCATGCAACCCTTGGATTGCGGAGCCATCTGTGGTTCAAACACCCAGGAAAATGAACTGGATTGCAAGCTCGGAAACACGAGACGCAGCCAACAACAATAATATTTGTTTAATTTAAGGCGGTGAGCTGACAGAAACGTTAGCACGCCGGGTAAAATGCATAGCAACATTTCGTCCTTCCATACCTTTTCCGTTGAGGTTAATTTTACCTTTCATCCTTTCAGTACCAGTTGAGCATTGGGGTCGATGTAATCGACTTATCCCCTCCCCTTATAATTACTGGTCTTGTGTCAAAATTTGAACCTATTTTTATTCCTGTTGTGTGAAGGCGCGTGGCTTAGTGGTTACAGTATTCGGCTCACGATAATAAGGTCGTCAGTTGGATTTCCAGCGACGAGTTGTGTCCTTCAGTTCAAATTACGCCGAAGCCAACTTTGCCTTTCAGCTTTTCGAGGTCGATAAAATAAACAACTGACTTACACCCTCCCCCAAAATTACCGGCCTTGTGCCAAAATTTGAAATCAATGTTTGTTTGATTTAGACTTTGTTGACCAAGATGACGAACTCTGGTTCAGTAACCTAGAATGGCTTTGGAACCAAAGGTTTCGGAAAGTTGGTTTTATACCTCTATAAGAATTCTTTTTCTTGTGTTTTCGCTATTTTTTAAATTTCAAACTAATGAAATATTTCCAATGTTTCTTTCTGTCTCTCTTTCCCTCCAGGGCTTAGCCTATCTTCACGGCAGTGAAATAAAAAGTCATGGAAACTTGAAGAGTTCAAATTGTGTTGTGGACAGTCGGTTTGTTTTAAAGATTACAGATTTTGGTTTACATTCTCTGAGAGGGAACCCTGATCTGGAAGAAGAAAATACATTTGCTTACTATCACCGTAAGAACATTCTCTTCTCTCTTAAAATTTTACTTTATAGTTGGTTCTTTGTTGGTATCACATCATCATCATCATTGTTATTATTATTATTATTATTATTATTATTATTATTATTATTATTATTATTATCATTATTATTATTGAGCGAGTGTGTGAGCAGTGCACGTCATCAAAGTAACACAGGGGTACAAATATACGAAGCTCAACATACACATCATGATTACCCATCCGATAAGGGTACACTAGGCACATGTAGCACAACTATACATGAGCGACATGGTGATCTCATCTCAAGATAAACAGCACATGACCTCGCAGGTGAGGCCCAGTTAGAATTTTCAAACACTGGTGGGGGTGGTTTGTGTTCCCCCCAGTTTTTATCATGGGCAGGTCCAAATCTTTGGAAACTACCCAGTGAATATACTCTGCTGCTTTATCATGCCTGTTGAGATACTCTGTAGGCGCAAGAAAATTGCACATAGAGACAACATGATCGATGGTTTCATTTTGTTGACATACACGACATGTTGGGCTGCTGCCGTTCTTTAATGTTGACTTGGTAGCTCCTTGTAGGTAGGCATTGATTTTGGGCTACTATTTTTTTTTTTTTTTTTTTTTTTTTTTTTTTAAAGCGGCGACCTGGCAGAATCGTTAGCACGCCGGGCGAAATGCTTAGTGGTATTTCGTCTGCCGCTACGTTCTGAGTTCAAATTCCGTCGCGGTCGACTTTGCCTGTCATCCTTTCGGGCTCGATTAAATAAGTACCAGTTACGCACTGACGTCGATGTAATCGACTTAATACCCTCCCCCAAGCAGCCCTTGTGGCAAAAATTTGAAATATTATTATTATTATTATTATTATTATTATTATTATTATTATTAAAGAGGAAAAGGTTAATAGTGACTTGGAAGTTTCGGCTTGTCCACACATTCCGTCATTCATTCATACATACATGGCGGTGCTCCAGCATGGCCACAGCTTATGAAATGAAACTAGATAAAATGAATACATACATACATACATACATACATACATACATTCACACACAAATATAGAATTACAATTACATGAACGGCGCAATGGTGGAAACACTGACTACAACAGGCAGTCACTATAGTAAGGGACATAACTCTGCTTATACTAGTTTACCTGATATTTCTAATGTAATTGATTTTACTGTCTGACAAATTAGAAGCATGGAGATACAGATGTGTGTGTGTGTGTGTGTGTGTGTGTGTGTGTGTGTGTGTGTGTGTGTGTGTTTTGTTTCTTTGTTTATATATAACATGTTGTGTTTCTAATTTTAGGTAAGCTCTGGACTTCGCCCGAATTGCTTCGTCTCCATAATCCGCCGGAAGGAGGATCACAGAAAAGTGATGTGTACAGCTTCTCTATTATGTGTCAGGAGATAATCTATCGGAACGGAGTCTTCTATCTCAATGGCGTGGATTTAAGCGCTCAAGGTGAGCACGAAGATATTTGTATATGTCTCTTGAAATATTACTTTGTTGTCTATAAACTGTAAGAGTTGTGGGACGGAGAGGAGGTAAGGAACATAAAATATATGCGAAAAGATATAGAAATTGAATAGTGCCTTAAAAGTTAAAAATATATTAATAGAAAGGACACGATTTTGACTACAGGAAGTCTGGTATTACATTGTATTTGTAGTGTTGCACCATAGAGCGTATGGAGAATGATAACGTGTGTACATACATACATACATACATACATACATACTTGATGACTGCAAACTCGTGTCGAAAGTCCCACAAATAAGAGGGCTACAACCAGCCATCCTTTAGATTGGTCTTACTTTTTCCAAGCGATACCTGGGCATGATGATTCTTTTATAGTGGGGGAAAGGATTTGCACCAATCCAATCCCACTCTCTGAACATGGACAACATAACATTATTTACATTATTTAAATTTGATGGACATTTGTCCTCATCTTGTTTCTTACCACAACATTTCGGCTGATATACCCTCCAGCCTTCATCAGGTATCTTGGGGAAATTTCGAACCTGGGTTCTCATTCCTGAGGTATTTTTCGATATTATTATTATTACAACGGGTATATGGCGTAGTGGTTAAGAGCGCGGGCTCATAACCCCAAAATTCCGAGTTCAATTCCAAGCAGTGACCTGAATAATAATAATAAGAAGAAGAAGAAGAAGAACATCGAAGAATACCTTAGGAATGATAACTCAGGTTCTAAATTTCCCCAAGACACCTGATGAAGGCTGGAGGGTATATCAGCCGAAACGTTGTGTTAACAACAAACAAGATGAGAACAATTATCCGTCAAATGTAAATAATATAAATAATGTACATAATTCCTCATCTCTTAAATATAGAATGGATAAGAAGAACTAGTCTACCTCATCGAATATTATCAGTATCGCAGATTTTCCCTCGGTTTCCCTCTCCTAGAGAGATGTTGTGACTACAGAGGGGCCTCCCATGCATACATACATGCATATGTGTTTAAATTTGTGCATGTGTATGAGAGTCCATGTATGCGAGTGTGTTTGTGTGCGTGCGTGTGTGCGTGTATGCGTGCGTATGCATGTGTGTATTATATGATCAGGTCGTCAGCAACTAAACTTGCCATTCTATCAGAGTAATCAGGAAAGGAGGTTTGTTAAATACTGCATTTCTTGCAGCTGGGAGGACGTACTATTCGTCTTGAGTAAACCTAATCAATGAAACTATCTCCTTTGTGATGCTGGAAAATACGTACACCCAACTGTACCCTAAAGTTTCACTGCAAATGTGCGGGTGTCTTCTGCAATGTAGATGATGAATCTTAGCACTCAAGTATAATTGTTGTTGTTACAGTGGCTGTTTTATCACACTTTTCTGCGGAAATGAAATACCGCCACTTCAGCGGCTTTTTTGCGTACGAGAGCACAAAGTGAAAGTGACTTGTGTGGTATCAGTCGTGACTCTTTGATCATTAACGAAGCAATGACATCCACGGAAATGACTTCGGGATTTTAAAGATGGGGCATTAGCTTTGCCATATCATAGATAATGTAGATTTATGCATTAGATATTGCAGATTTGAATAACATTAATATTGGTTTCTAATTTTAACACTGGGCCAGCAATTTTAGGGGAGCTGATAAGTCAATACATCGACCCTAATGTTCAACTCCGAAAGGATGGAATGCAAAGTCGACTTCGGTGGAATTTGAACTCAGAACGTAAAGATGGACGAAATGCCGGTAAGCATTTTTGTCCGGTGTGATAACGATTCTGTCAGCTCACCGTCTGGCTGTTATTTAGAAGGCAGTGAGCTGGTAAAATCGTTAGCACGCCGGACAAAATGTTTAGCGGCATTTCATCCGTCTTTATGCTCTGAGTTCAAATTCCACCGAGGTGGACTTTGCCAAAATTTGAAATCAATATTAACTTCCAATATGGTGTAGGGTATGGATAGATACCACATCGTATTGTATCCTTTAGCTTGGCAATGTTTTATTATGACACTTCCACACAACACCACTTAGTGACGATGATTCTATCGCACCAGTGGCTCACTACCACACAACATCACAGCTACCATAGTACTACACTTCTGCACAACCATCTTACTGTAGAGTCTAAAAAATTATGATGAATTAGTTACAGTTGGAAAGCCTTTCATCAAAATTATCCTCATGATCAGGTCTTCACATATGCGTGTGTACAGGTCTATGTATGAACACACGCACACACATAGATATACATACAGATGCGAGCACAGAAACATACACACACTTCACACACACACACACACACACACACACACACAGATTTACCAATAGAAACATAAGTCATTGCGAAATGATTAACTTCTTGGAAGTAACATCCAAGTATAAGCAAGAGTTATTTCCCTTACATTGTTATCGAAATTTTAGATTGAACTTGTAGGTTCGACGTCTTTTGGGATATCTGTTCTAAATGTTTATTGTGGATATATTTTAAATATCTACCTAGCGGATTACAAACACAAATGTATAAATAATGAGAGATAATGGGATTGTCAATGGAAAGTTATCTAAAGAGAGAAATTAAATCAACATTTTTAATTGGAAACATATTAAATGGAGAGAAATAATTAGATTGTAAGACAGACAATTATTTAAGTTTGTGTCAACATACTTAATACAGGGAACATTTAAACAGTGACAAGGAATAAATAAGTGGCGAGACAGAAACATGAATAGAAAGATATTAACACAGTGGTGTCGTTAAGAAGCTCACTTTGCAATCCCAAAGTTTTGGGTTCAGTCTCACTGCTCTGCACATTGGGCAAATGCCTTCTGCTATGGCCTAGGGCCGACCACTGTCTTGTGAATGAATTTGGTGGACGGAAACCGTCATGTATGTATTTTTAAAAAAAGGGGATTGACTAAAGGTCCTTCTTAAGCCATTAATTTATGTGGCCAGTATTCCAGGTTCTGTGGTCTATATATTCCTCTTACCCCTGGATGGGATGCCAGTCCGTCATAGGATTAATCCCATTTGCTGACTGAGTAAACTAGAGGAACATGAAATGCAGTGTTTTGCTCAAGAATACAACGCATCACTCAGTCCATGCACCTGCAGTGTATATGTATGTATGTATGTATGTATGTACGTACGTACGTATGTATGTATGTATGTATGTATGTATGTATGTCTCTTCTATTTTTTAATTATTATAAATCTTCCACTGATAAGGGAGCCAGTTTCCAACAAAGATACAAGGCTCTATCTTTGGGATGTAGTTAACAGACAAATTCACATTTGGAACTTGAGAAAATATCGCATATTTTTACTGTTCCACTCACAGATTGGACTTGTAATGTACGAATTAGCCAGCCGATTTCTCTTTGCCTTTCATCCTTTCATCCTTTCACAGTCAATAAATTATGTCCAGCACTGGGATCGATATAATCAACTTAGACACTCTGCTAAACTTGCTGGCCTTGTGCCAATATTTGGAAAGGTGGCAAGCTGGCAGAATTATCAGCATGCTGGGCAAAATACTTAAGATCATTTTGTCCATCCTTATGTTCTAAGTGCAAATTTCACCGAGGTCAACTTAACCTTTCATCCTTTCAGGGTCGATAAAATGAGCACAGGTTAAGGACCAGCGTTGATGTAATTGAGTTACCCCCAAATTGCTGGCTTTGTTCCAAAATTTGAAACTTATATCATTTTAATTATTAAGGCGTCAAGCTGGTAGAATCATTGGCATGCAACGCAAAATTATTAGCGGCATTTCATCTGCCTTTACGTTCATAGTTCAAATTTCTATTTTTTTTTTTTGCCCACAAGGGGCTAAACATAGAGGGGACAAACAAGGACAGACAAAGGGATTAAGTCGATTACATCATCCCCAGTGCATAACTGGTACTTAATTTATCGACCCCGAAAGGATGAAAGGCAAAGTCGACCTCGGTGGAATTTGAACCCAGAATGTAACGACAGGCGAAATACTATTAAGCATTTCACCCGGCGTGCTAACGTTTCTGCCAGCTCGCCACCTTTCAGAGTTCAAATTCTGCCACAGCCAACTTTGCCTTTTATCCTTTTGGATTCGATGTAATTGACTTACCCCATCACCACCACCACCTCAAAATGAAATTATTACTGGCCTTGTGCCAAAATTTGAAACCACTTTTATCTTGTGATTATTTTGGCAAGTAGAACTGTTTTGTTAATGACTACATTGTCCAAGATAGTTATTGTGATCTGAGATTAGATTGTTATTTCTGGCGGGTAGAACAATCATGGCAAACTGAAACCTGCAGGACACTCTAAATTGCATGCCAATGTAAAATTACCTTGAATTCCTTTTAACAGTGCCACCTGCCTGATGATGTGTTATGTTTTGTGCAGCCCACTTATTTGTACTACAATGGCAGGTTGATGATATGCCAGTTGTCTGACTCATGTAATGATATGCTAATGTCCTAAAGTTACAGTTGACTGACTACTGTGGTATCTCTACTAGTGATGACACATTGCTGTCACATTTGTACAGTTGACAGACTACTATGGTACTTTTTCTGATAATGACACACTGATGTTCTAATGCAGGGGTTACTCTTTACTCTTTTACTCTTTTACTTGTTTCAGTCATTTGACTGCGGCCATGCTGGAGCACCGCCTTTAGTCAAGCAAATCGACCCAAGGACTTATTCTTTGGAAGCCTAGTACTTATTCTATCGGTCTCTTTTGCTGAACCGCTAAGTTACGGGGACATAAACACACCAGCATCGGTTGTCAAGCGATGTTGGGGGGAAAAACACAGACACACAAGCACATACACACACATACATATATATATATACATATATACGACAGGCTTCTTTCAGTTTCCGTCTACCAAATCCACTCACAAAGCTTTGGTCAGCCCAAGGCTATACTAGAAGACACTTGCCCAAAGTGCCATGCAGTAGGAATGAACCCAGAACCATGTAGCTGGTAAAACAAGCTACTTACCACACAGCCACTCTTTTTATCTATGGACCCCTTTGATTACTATTTCATTCTGGTGGATCCCCATAGTCATTTGATGTTTAAAAACTAGTTTCATAGAAACTTCTTTAAAAATTCCTATTTTGTTTTTCACACATTAACTTGTGTAAGGTCAACTATGGAAATAATTGAAAATAAAAACCTAGCTGTTTCTTGCAATACATACCAATTACATACATCTAATGCAAAATTTTTTCAGGTGACCTTAAAATACTTTTCTAGATTCCTAATTTACTATTTTGTTATATGGGCCTTCAAAAACCTTATACAGACCCTCAGGGGCTTTATGGACCCCAGTTAAGAATCACTGTTCTAATGTTACAGTTGACTGACTTACTGCTGTATTTTCTGGTGATGACATATTTATGATCAGTGTTACAGCTGACTGGCTACTATATTTCTTCTGATGAAGATACATTGCTGTAGCAATGCTACAGTTCACTGACTAACTGGAGTATTTTTTAGTGACAACATATTTATGCTCATTATTACAGTTGGCTAACTATTATGTATATTCTGATGATGGCATATGGTTGTAGTAATGTTACAGTTGACTGACTAACTGTGAAACTTCTTCCTTTCAGAAATTTACCAAAAAGTAAAAGATGGATTGAAACCAGCATTCCGACCAACATTGGACTATTCCGAATGTCCATCTGAGGATCTTGTCAACTTGATAAAGAAATGCTGGTCCGAAGATCCAAATGATAGACCAGATATGCAGAGCATGAAACAACAAATCAAGAAAATGAACAAGTAAGATTTATGTAGTTTAGTTTATATCTTATGCACAAGACTTCTTACTGTCAACTCATAGCTATGATTTAAGGTGCTAGACTACAGATCATGGGCTCTTAAGTTCAATTTTAGTCAATAAGTGTTAAGTTGCAGGTTAAACAACCACAATACTACAATACCATTGCTGTTTGAAAAGAATATTTTGATAGCTACCTTGGAGTACATACATACATACATACATACATACATACATACACACACACACACACACACACATACATACATACATACATATATACACACACACATACATACATACATACATACATACACACACACACATACATACATACATACATACATACATATACACACACACACATACATACATACATACAAACATACATACATACATGCATACAAACACACACACACACACACACACACACACACACACACACATACATACAAAGGGGAATCCAAATAAATGAAGCTGACCATATTAAAGCCTGTGGGTCAAAAGGATATTGGTAGAACTAGAAAATTAAAACAGCCACCAAGTTGAAACACAACTGGCCAGATATTGTTGTGCAGGACCACAAAGAAAAGGTATGTTCCATTGTGGAAATCAGCTGTGGTTAGCAAAATACAAGAGAAAGAGGGCATCTATGGACCATAGATAAGGAGTTTGCAAATTCAGTACTCAAGACTCACGTTCAACTTCATACACATTATTATTGGAGTAACAGGATACATATCAACCCTTCTGGAGTAAAGTATGACTGAACTTGGGATCTTGAGGAGAAAATGCAAATCCTTAATTCATACACTACAAATGATCACAATATCCGGGACTATAAAAGTCTGCAAGACCTTCTTAAGATTTGAAGGATGATGGTTAAAAGAAGATACTTTCCTTTACAACCTTGCTACCAAAGTAGGTGACCGGTTAAAATTTACTCTAAAATTAGAAAGAGAAATAGAACATACATACATACATACATACATACATACATACATACATACATACATACATACATATTCTCTTTTACTCTTTTACACATTTCAATCATTTGACTGCAGCCATACTGGAGTACAGCCTTTAATTGAAATCAACCGCAGGTCTTGTAAGCCTAGCACTTATTCTATCAGTCTCTTTTGCTGAACCATTAGATTTCAGGGACATAAACATACCAGCAGTGGTTGTCAAGCAATGCTGGCGGCACGTAAAAGCACCCACTACACTCTTGGAGTGTTAGGAAGGGCATCCAGTTGTAGAAACTCTGCCAGATCAGACTGGAGCCTGGTGCAGCCATCTGGCTCACCAATCCCCAGTCAAACCGTCCAACCCATGCCAGCATGGAAAGCGGACGTTAAACGATGATGATGATGATGATGATATATATATATATATACATGACGGGCTTCTTTCAGTTTCCATCTAGCAAATCCACCCACACGGCTTTGGTCAGCTATAGTTGAAGACAATTGCCCAAGGTGCCATGCAGTAGGACTCAATCCAGAACCATGTGGTTGGGAAGCAAGTTTCTCACCACACACCCACACTATGCATACAGACAGACAAACACGTGTGCACACACATACATACATACATACATACACACATACATACAGACATACATAGACACATTACTGTCTCAAGTCTTAGGATTCATGGGGCCAGTTACCCAGTTCCCAAGGAATACAAATGACTGGGGTTACAACCGTCACCCTGAACAGGATACCAGACTGTCATAGGGATACTCATTCACAGCTGAGTAGATTTGAGCAATGTGAAATGACGTGTTTTGCTCAAGAACACAACACTGTCCAGTCCAGGAATCAAACCAAATCTTGCAATCATGAGGCTTACACCTTATCCACAAGACCAAATGCTTTCACAAGCACACATAGATCGCTAGATGGATAAACAGAACAATCAACACACACATACATACATGCACGCACGTGTGGGCGCACACACACACACATGCACACATGTTGATAGAAAGCTTTTATGGTGTAGATATATAAATAGCTACCCTAGTGCAGATATTGAAAGATATTTCGGTATCAATAGACAAATAGATATTTCAATGTAGATATACTGATAGCTACTTTTGTGAAGATATACAGATAAATAGTTTGCAGTAAATATGCAGACAGGGGACTTGGTGTACATATATAGGCAGCTAACTTGCTCTCTTACAGCCCTGTTTATTACTCAATAAAACTATAAAAGGTCTAAGTTGTATTCCATGGGTTTGCATTAAATGAATAAGTATCATAATAAACTGTTATTTGCACAGTGAACAGTGAGATCTGAAATTATTATTATTATTATCATCATCATTATTATTATTATTATTATTATTATTGCTTGGAATCGAACTCAGAATTCTGGGGTTAGTAGCCCGTGCTCTTAACCACTTCGCCATATGCCCGTGGGCATATGGCATAGTGGTTAAGAGCACGGGCTGCAAACCCCAAGATTCCGAGTTCGATTCCAAGCAGTGACCTGAACAACAATAACAACAACAACAATAATAATAATAATAATAATAACAACATCGAAGAATAC
>NC_068988.1:66790336-66791793 GCF_001194135.2 Octopus bimaculoides | reverse complement strand
AGCAGTGACCTGAACAACAATAACAACAACAACAATAATAATAATAATAATAATAACAACATCGAAGAATACCTTAGGAATGAGGACCCAGGTTCGAAATTTTCCCATGACACCTGAAGAAGGCTGGAGGGTATATCAGCTGAAACATTGTGTTAACAACAAACAAGATGAGGACAAATATCTGTTGAATGTAAATAATGAAAATAATTATCATTATTATTATTAGATGGCAGAATCATTAGGGCACCAGGCAAAATGTTTAGCAGCATTTTATCCGTCTTTACATTCTGAGTTCAAATTCAGCTGAGGTCAACTTTGCCTTTCATCTTTTCGGGGGTCAATAGAATAAGTACCAGTTGAGTACTGGGGTCAATGAAATTAACTTAACCCAACCTCTTCCAAATTTCAGACCTTGTGTCTATAGTAGAAAGAGTTATTATTATTATTATCATTATTATCGTTCAGTAGTTTTATTTTTATAACGTGCTTTCACTTCACTACCGAGCGCAGCTCTGTGCGCCTTGGGTATGTGCTGTGGTTTACTGTGATGCTCTTATGGTTACTGTATTATTTATTATTATTATTATTATTATTATTATTATTATAAACTATTATTATCAGTTGGCAGACATCAATACTAATCAGTAACCAGTCTGGTCACTGAAGTTATAAACAATCATCAGTTCATTTAGATTCAAAGGGCTGAATACTTCTGGCAGCAGTGTCACAAAATACTCACCAATAAATTGAGTAGTCTTGAAAACATTATCATTGTAAAAAAAGGAAGATGATCTCCTGTGACATAAACAACAGTGATAAGCATATTTGCATTAGAATCTGCTGAAATCTATTAAGAATAATTATATATCAGTTAATTGTTAAATATTTATATTTTCCTTATTAATTTTCTTTTATCATCAGAGACGGGGACAAAGGAAACCTTTTGGATAACCTTTTGTCCCGTATGGAACAATATGCCAACAATTTAGAGGCATTGGTGGAAGAGCGAACTGGGGACTTTCTTGAACAGAAGAAACGAGCAGAAGACCTTCTTTACAGCATGTTACCAAAGTAAGTAACTTTTTCAACTAGCAGTGTATGAGGATAGATTGGCTGTCTTCTGACAGATTTCGTTTCAGTGCAGTGTGTGACCATCTGAGTAGACCGTGTTACAGAATAACTATAAATATAGATTGTAAATAATGTTTGACAGGTTCCGTGGAGACAGAGAGACAGGTAGCCAGATGTTTCTTGAAGATTCACAAAGGGATGGGTAGGAGCCAGATAGACATACGTGATCAATGAGATATAGAAATGTAAAATATATTTCTTTTGTTATAATGAATAAAAAACTCTTGGTACATTTCTCAAATCAAGAATGGTGATGGTGGTTATGGTGGTGGTGGCAGTGACGATGATGATGATGGGGAGGAGGAGGCAGAGGAGGAGGAGGAGGA
>NC_068988.1:66786371-66790319 GCF_001194135.2 Octopus bimaculoides | reverse complement strand
GAGGAGGAGGGGAGGAGGAGAAGGAGGGGGACAGTGATGGTGATGATGATGGCGATGATGATGATGATGATGATGATGACAATGATGACAACGAAAATGATGAGGTCTAAAAAAATAATGTCAATATAATTAAGCAAAGCCATTGAATTATTTTATTTAAATTGTTTGAAAAAATATTTTGCTAAGATTTCATCAAAGTCTAGTGATTTGATGAATTCAGTTTTTTTCTGTAATTAATCTGATATTGATTGACAACACAATTCATATCATGGTTTGAATGATTCATACAGACATAATATACATGTATGTATGTATATGTGTGTAACATTTGGGAAGTGTTATATCATTTGTAAGTGAAAGCACGTGGCTTAGTGGTTAGGGTATTCAGCTCAGCCGTAAGGTCATCAGTTCAATTCCCAGTAATGTGTTGTGTCCTTGAGCATGACAATTTATTTCACATTGCCCCAGTCCACTCAGCTGGCAAAAATGAGTTGTACCTATATTTCAAAAGAGCCAGCCTTGTCACATTCTGTGTCTTGTTGAATCTCCCTGAGAATTACGTTAAGGGTACACATGTCTGTAGAGTGCTCGGCCATGAGCAGGCTGTTCCATTAACTGGATCAATTGGAACACTCATCATCGTAACCGACAGAGTGTCACATGTCGTTCAGGTCATCTTTCTACAGAATTCACTTTAGTTATTGTTGAAGTATGAATTAGAGTAAGTGGGAAGAGTTGTCTTACCATCGCATAGGAAGACTATAGACTGTGTTGCACGGCATATGCACACACACACACAAGCACACACACACACACACACACACACACACACACACACACACACACATGCACACACACGTGTGCAGATATCTGAGCCTTGATATTTACAGTCATGTACCTATATCAGAAGTTATTATCTGCACTTTTGTGGAATGAGTTGTGCCCATAGCATCTCAGGTTTGTGGAGACAAGTGGGAACAATGTTGTTAATGTCTTTCTTAGTAGTTGTAAGCTGATGGCAGTAGGAATAACATGGCTACGGAGAGAATTCTAGAAAACCAACATTCTGGAGAAGAAGAACTGGCTGAGGCACGTCAAGTGTCCCATATATGTTGTTGTTGGCACTCCGTCGCTTACGACGTCGAGGGTTCCAGTTGATCTGATCAATGGAACAGCCTGCTTGTGAAATTAATGTGCAAGTGGCTGAGCACTCCACAGACACGTGTACCCTTAACGTAGTTCTCGGGGATATTCAGCGTGACACAGTGTGACAAGGCTGACCCTTTGAATTACAGGCACAACAGAAACAGGAAGAAAGAGTGAGAGAAAGTTGTGGTGAAAGAGTACAGCAGAGTTCGCGACCATCCCCTGCCAGAGCTTTGTGGAGCTTTAGGTGTTTTCGCTCAATAAACACTCACAATGCCCGGTCTGGGAATCGAAACCGCGATCTTATGACTGCGGGTCTGCTGCCCTAACCATTGGGCCATTGCGCCTCCAAGGCAGAGAGGTAGACAAGCAGGAAGCGGGAGACAGGCAGGCTTAACTTCACACATCAGTCAAGGCTATCTTCAACTGTTCTCTTAACAGTATAAGAAAACAGCTTCCATTTTTGCGCTATAGATATAGATGACTTATATCTCTCATTCCTTGGATAAACTGCTCTGGCAGAAATACACAAAATACTCTCCCAGCTCACGTAACTCAACCCAAGTGAATTTATATCTCAGCCAGATGTTTCATACCCATTACCTTCTGTTTGTTATTGATTGTGTTAGCAAAACAAACGCTAACATTCCAATTATCATTGTTCAATGTAGCTTTTGCACTCTTCTTTTTATCTGGTAAAGTATGCACATATGTGTATCTCTGTATGTGTTGTTATTGTGGTTACAGTTCAACTAGCATTGGAATTGTTCAAATTAATATTGTTATCTGTCAAAAATCAGTAATTTTGTCACACTGAATGCAAATATTCTGTTGCATAATTAAATTTATTTTTCTTTTGAGGTTTTATTTTTGTTTTCTTTCTGTAGTATTCAATCTATTTTGTGGTGAATATTGTTTCTTTCTGGGGGAACCTATCTCTTTGTGGTGAATATTGTTTTTCTAGAGATAACATCTTAAGTTGTAAACAAAATAAATTGCATTAAAAATGTTCTAAATTGAAAGACCTTATGTCATCACTAGTTTAGAGAGATATACAAAATATTTCAAAAGAAAATTCTAGGAAAGGATCTTTTTTTTTTTTATCCTTCCATTATACATAGTAAAAGGTTTGAATTCCACAGGAGCAAACAGAAGCATATATGAAGAGGTGAAAACACAACAACAACAGTAATAACATCATCAACATCAACAACAAAAGCAACAACAGAAAAGCAACAACAACAGTAGTAATAATGTTATTTCCGGCAAACACAAGAAATCATGTCATAATTAAAGTGAAATGGCTACAATTGAGGAGCAAAAAGCACATCATGGGATCCACTACCAAAAGTTTATGCTTTCTTAAGCATTTTACGGCAGAAATCAGATATTTATCTAATTTTATAGACCAATATATCTTTTGTTGAGGAATGTCATGGTTAAAATACTAACTAATTTCAGAAAATACTAATTTCATGACTCCAACCATGTTGCACTGAGAAGCTTATAAGAAGGGTGAAATAGCACTATCTACAACTACTAGGACATTTAAAAAGAAAAGAAAATGGGTTATATGGAAAAATATTTCATATGATTTCTCACTCAGAAGAAAAAGATCTCCCAGAATTATAAAAAACAATTATAAACCCTGAAGCAGTTCTCTCCCCTTAAACGGAATCTTCACCCTCTCTTCTATTTCTAAGTAGATTCTCACACTCTCTCTCTCTCTCTCACTCTTTCTCTCTCACTCTCTCTCTCTCTCTTTCTCTCTCTCTTTTACTCCAAAAGCTACTGTAGCAACAGTCACCAATCAAATTTTCCCACCAATTCTATTTTTTGGAAGAGATTTAACATTATTACTGGAATAACTGTGAAATTTAATTTTACATTAAAGGGTTAAAGCAGTAACAGCAAACCAAATGGTTCTGGAGTGTCTTTTGTTGTAGTTTTTTTTTTTTTTTTTTTTTTTTTTACTCTTTAAAACTTTGTAAACCATTTCTCTATTCTCATGTTTCCAAATGTCTATGACTACTAGCACTAAACCAACTTTTCTCAACATTTCTTTTTCAAGGTCTGTTGCCGGGGCATTAATTCGGGGTGAAACTGTTCAAGCCGAAGAATTTGAAAGCGTAACCCTTTTCTTCAGTGACATTTGCGGTTTTACTGCAATGTCTGCAGAAAGTACTCCCCATCAAGTAAGTATACCATACCAAGTGCCCTATTTTCTTTCTATTCCTTCCATTCTGAGCTGTCTGGAGAAATTTTCAGAGAGGGGAGTGTTAATAATGTCTGTCATCTTGTTATATTTAGATTTATTTTTTTCTTTAATAGATAATTTCATTTCAATTACCATATTACATTGTTTTATAATATATAATATATCTTACATTATAAGTTGGCGAGCTGGCAGAAACATTAGTCCACTGGGCAAAATGCTTAACGGTATTACATTCTGAGTTTTGCCTTTCAGCCTTTCTGTGTCAATAAATTAAGTACCAGTTGCGTACTGGGTATACCAAATCCACTCACAAGGCATTGGCTGGTGTAGGGCTGTAATAGAAGGCACATGCCTAAGGTGGCATTTAGTGAGGTTGAACCTAAAACTACATGGTTGAGAGACAAACTTATTTTCTATATAGCCATACCTGTACTTCTCTCTCTCTCTCTCTCTCTGTCTATATATCCTCTTCTCTCTATCTATCTATCTATCCTCCTCTCTCTCTCTCTCTCTCTCTCTCTCTCTCTCTTTCTCTCTCTCTCTCTCTATCTATCTATCTATCTATCCTCCTCTCTCTCTCTCTC
>NC_068988.1:66780252-66785121 GCF_001194135.2 Octopus bimaculoides | reverse complement strand
ACAGAGAGTGTGAGTGAATCAAGGTGTGTGTGTGTGTATGCATGTGTATGTGTGTGAGACAGAGTGAGAGAGCGGTGTGTATGTAGTATTTACTCTCTCTCTCTCTCTCTCATACACATGAACACACAAAATAGAAAGTGAAGCTTTTTGCGGTTGTTACGTCAATACCGGAAGTTGACATTGAAGAACCTTTTTAAAGAAGTGAATCTTAAATATAAAGCAATATTATTTATTTTTAATTAAAAAAATCAAATGAAGAGTCTAAGATTTATCCGAGGTCAAATTATTCATGCATTACAAGTATGGAAACATTTGGTGAAGTCGATTTCACGTGAAAAGCGATTACACACACATCTCTGTTTTATATATAGTATAGATATAGATAACTTGGGTGAAAACCTCGTAATGTGCATTTAAAAGTTCTTATGTCACTATTGGGCTACCACATCATATCCTACATTTGAGAATATGCCATTCATTATATTCCACTCAATGAAGCACTTACTCATGGCTGTTGCTGAACAGTATTCAACTGTAGAATAATTTGAAAGAACTCAGCAACTTAAAGCTGGGGCAGAAACATATGTTCTTTTCCTCCTTATGGCCTTAATTCACCACCTCTCTTTATCTCAAACCTACCCCACACATGTTTCTACACACCTCCCAACTTTAACTGTCCATCCCCTCCACCTCCACACCTGTACAATGCCTGGCTCAGTACCCTCACCACACACCACTTGACACCATTATAACACTCATACACATTGCTCAACTCAGTATTCACACCACACATCCACACACATTCATATGAACATATACTCGCACACACCTTCCCACTCCACATACACACCAGCACCCAACACCTTCCATTACCCACACTACACACCATTATGGTACACATACCCCCACACACTTACCAGTACCCTCATTACACACACCATTATACAACCTCCCCTGCACACTATTCAACTCAGTACCTACACCACAGACCATTATGCATACTTTCACATGCACACATGCATTCACACATACCTTCCCATTCCACACACAAGCACTCAATACCTCGCACCCTAACTTTCGTCACCCCTATCCCACTTCACACTTCCATGCATTCCCCCATAACACACTATTCACTCCTAAAAACGCACATTGCACATGCACACAACACACCTGAACACAGACAATTGTTGTTGGCACTCTATCGCTTACAACGTCGAGGGTTCCAGTTGATCCGATCAACGGAACAGCCTGCTCGTAAAATTAACGTGCAAGTGGCTGAGCACTCCACAGACACGTGTACCCTTAACGTAGTTTACTGGGATATTCAACGTGACACAGTGTGACAAGGCTGACCCTTTGAATTACAGGTACAACAGAAACAGGAAGTAAGAGTGAAAGAAAGTTGTGGTGAAAGAGTACAGCAGGGTTCGCCACCATCCCCTGTCGGAGCCTTGTGGAGCTTTAGGAGTTTTCACTCAATAAACACTCGCAACGCCCGGTCTGGGAATCGAAACCACGATTTTATGACCACGAGTTCGCTGCCCTAACCACTGGGCCATTGCGCCTCCACCACACAGACAATATACACACATAGGCATACACAACAAACACACACACACACTATAGTGTCTTACCCACACACATGTGCACACCACTCGAACAAGCACATATTAACTGCTACACACAAGTGTTTGCACATGCACACACACAATAGCCTCACACACATACTATACACAGCCTCACACATATACACACATCCATACACACACACAATAGCCTCACACATATACACACATCCATACATACACACATACACACACAAACATAATAGCCTCACGCACATACTATACACACCCTCACACATATACACACATCCATACACACACACACACACACACACACAAATACATGAAACACACATCACTCCACACAATGCAGGCTTATACACATACTTATACACATACACATACACACTCCCATATGCATACAAGCCCACATAATCTTAAGCTCACCCACACACATACATTCACACGTGTTCACTCCCTTCCACACAAACACATTCACACACATCATTCTCACATACGCACATGTCCTTGCAAACCCTATCTCTGCCTGGTTACCGTTATTATCTGCCTTTCACTCAGCCTCTTTCATCCAGTCATTTCATCATGTTGAATCATTAATCCCTACACAGTTTTTACTCTCTCAGTTTTATTTTTTCTTGTTCTCCCTATTTTTTTCCTCTCAACCCTTTCTGTCAAAGAACATGGGATTGAAATGTCAAAGACTTTTCCATTCTTCCTGAGCATCAAACTAATACACCTGCTTGTTATTCCATCACCTGTCTTTGTCTTTTGTATTTTGTAAATTTGAACTATATCATCATCATCATCATCATCATCATCATCATCAACCTTTAATGTCCGCTTTCTATGCAAGCATGGGTTGGACGATTTGACTGAGGACTGGCGAACCAGATGGCTGCACAAGGATCCAATCTGAACTGGCAGAGTTTCTACAGCTGGATGCCCTTTCTAACGTCAATCACTCCGAGAGTTTAGTGGGTGCTTTTACATGCCACCAGTACTGACAACAGCCATGCTCAAATGGTGTTTTTTATGTGTTACCTGCACAGGAGCCAGTCCAGCGGTACTAGCAGCAACCTCGCTCAAATGTTTTCTTTTCATGTGCCACCAGCACAAGTGCCAATAAGGCGACGCTGGTTACGATCATGCTCAAATGGTGCTTTTTATGTGCCACTGGCATGGAAGCCAGACAGCTGTTCTGACAATGATCATGCTCGGATTGTGCTCTTAGCACTCCACTGGCACTGGTGCCAGTCATTGAATTTGATTCGATTTCGATTTCACTTGCCTCAACAGGTCTTCACAAGAAGAGTTTAGTGTCCAATGAAGGAAAGATACACATAAGTGGGCTGGTTACACCCCTGGCATAGGCCACAGGTTATAGTCTCACTTGTCTTGCTGGGTCTTCTCATGCACAGCATATTTCCAAAGGTCTCAGTCACTAGTCATTGCTTCGGTGAGGCCTAATGTTCGAAGGTCGTGCTTCATCACCGCATTCCAGTTCTTCCTGGGCCTACCTCTACCACAGGTTCCCTCAACTACTAGGGTGTGTCACCTTTTCACACGGTTATCCTCATCCATTCTCACCACATGACCATACCAGCGCAGTCGTCTCTCTTGCAGACCACATCTGATGCTTCTTAGGTTCAACTTTTCTCTTAAAGTACTTACACTCGGTCTTGTATGCACACTGACATTACACATCCATCAGAGCATACTGGCTTCATTCCTTGTGTGCTTACGCATGTCCTCAGCAGTCATGGCCCATGTTTCACTGTCATGTAGCATGGCTGTTCGTACACATGCGTCATACAGTCTGCCTTTTACTCTGAGCGAGAGGCCCTTTGTCACCAGCAGAGGTAAGTTTGCTCAGGCTATTCTTATTCTAGCAAGCTCTCTGAACTTTTCCCCAGCTATTCTTATTCTAGCAACATATATATATATATATATATATATATATATATATATATATATATATATATATATGTATATATATATACCATCAGTGGATCACATATCTGAAAAAGAAGCACACTCTAAAGGATAGAGTAATGTATTTACATGCAGATGAATATATATCCAGTCAAAGAGTGATATGCCCTCCGCCATTTGAGTTTGATGAGTTATTGATTTGTGTGAATGTTGATGTTTCATTCAATTAATTTTATAATCTTATGTAAAGATTTTACTGTTTTTCAAATAAAAGCAATATTTTTCTAGTAAAATTGTTTATTCCCATTCCATTATCTTTTTTATTATTGGTTTTAGTGGGTGTTTTTTTTTGTTTTTTTTTTCAAGTAAATTCAATTTGTGTAAAGTTTGTTTTAATGTTCAACGCACAAACTGACGAATAATCAATCTATATTAGATATATAAAAACATTTCAGATCCTTCTTCAATATTATGAAACAATGATGAGTGTATACCTATTATCACAAATTCGTGTCCACTCAAAAACTTGACAGCAAACTGCCACAAATTATGGCCTGATTTAGAATCTGGAAATAAAATAAAACTTTTTAAATATTTTTTATTCTATCTTCAGCTATTGTTCCTATAAAAAGAAGTTTCTGGACTTTGAAATATTCTATGTACTCCCTATGAGGCATTTTTGCATAACATAAACCAGAGTCAAGTTAGTATGGGAGCCAATTTGATAGTGAAAATATCAGATTTAATTTATTAGTAAAATTCATTTACTTAACATGGCTTAAATTTACACTTAAATAGTCATGACTGAAGATCAGGTTATTTGCCTTGATACTTGACCATGTACCCATGCTATTATATATATCATCATCATCATTATTTAATGTTTGTTGTCCATGCTAGCATGGGTTGGATGGTATGACCAGAGCTGGCGAGCCAGTGGGGCTGCACCAGACTCCAGTCTGATTTGGCATGGTTTCTATGACTGGATGCCCTTCCTAACACCAACCACTTTTCAGAGTGTATTGGATGCTTTTCCATGGCACTGCACAGGCACTTTTACGTGGCACCACACATGTGCTTTGTAAAAGCACCATGCAGATGCTTTTATATATATAATGTTAATATAAAATTCTCCAGTACTAAGCATCAATAATTACCAAGTATTAGCAACCTCACTGTAATTGTTCCAACAGGTAACTCTTACTTTGCTTCTCTGGTACATCAGCAAAATTTTGTCTTTTAATTTTACAGTTGGTCATACAGCATAATTAGTTGGTTACAATGACCAACATATGTTTCTGCTGCACAGAGTAAGTGCAGTTGCACGTATAGTTATACATACATATATATA
>NC_068988.1:66777907-66780141 GCF_001194135.2 Octopus bimaculoides | reverse complement strand
TATATATATATATATATATATTCGTATGAGAAAAAGAAAATGGAGAAATTAATATATAGACATCAATTTATTTGAACAAATTCCATTCAGTATAACATCAAATTCTTTACACCTACAGCTGTTTCCATACATGATTAATTCAATTTGAAGAATTGAATTAAATTAGATTAATTTAAATTTTCCCATTGAATATCGTAGTTTGGGTATTTCGTCAGGGGAGAGAATTTTTTAGAAAGGAGCTACATTCCGTTTTGGTTAACCTTTCATAGACTTAGATATGTGTGTTTTAGCAACAGGTGTATTTTTTAAAAAACCATTACTATTCCTATGTACTTGTGCGTGTGTGCGTTAAAGTGTTGAAAGCTACAAAATGATGACAAATCAAAATCGGGTTCTGCAGATTCTGCCCAAGTTACAGATTAAGTAGGTATTTATATTGTTTTTATCTTAAGAAGGGATTTTGCTGAACTTGTGAGAGGTCTTTATAGGGATGATGCCCTTTTTGCAATCAGAAATCTATCAAGTAGAAAATTAGAACTATATAAGAAGAAATTTTTTTTTTTAACTTTTGACTCTCCGTAACAATTGAAAATGAACATGAGTCAATTAACTTCCTGGATATTAACCTAAATTTCATTACTAACAACTATGAACCATACCACAAGCCTAACTCCAATCTTAAGTATATAAATATTGGAAGTAATCATCCCAGTTCTGTAAAAAAAACTTTCTAATTTACAATATTTCTAGAAGAATTTCTAATTTATCATCTCCTAAGGATATTTTTAACAGAAACACTGACTATTATTATATAGCACTCCGCAAAGGTGGGTATAAACAGAAATTAAAGTATCATGCACAAAATATGGACCATCATTGCTCTGATGGCACGGATGCTACTCGTGATAGCAATTATTTTAAAGGACAAGGTAGAAATAGAAATAAGGGTAGAAATAGAAATAAGGGTAGAAATAGAAATAAGGGTAGAAATGATAAGGGTAAATGTCCAATAAATAACAATGATATACAGAATATGGAAACCAATTCATTGCCTTGTTCAGCTGCAGTGGTGCGTATGGATGAGGACAGTTGCATGATGAAGTACTGAGCTCAAATTGTGGAGGGAACTTGTGGGAGGGGTGGACCCAGGAAGATATGGGATGAAGTGGTGAGAGAGTATCCTCAGACTCTGGGCTTCACTGAGGAAATGAGAAGGGACTGGGAGTTGAAGCAATTTGCTGTCCTTGAGAAGATGTGCCAAGCTAAGTAAAATTGCTGTCATATATACAGGTTTGTCCTTTACAGTTTCTGGTGTCACATAAAAAGCACTCATGCTTGTGCTGAGTAAATGTACCCATGCTAGTGGCACATAAAAAGCACCCAGCACATTCTGTAAAGTGGTTGGCATTAACAGGGGTGTTCAGACATAGAAACCATACCACAACAGACAATTGGAGTCTGGACAACTCCCTAGCTGGCCAGCTCCTGTCAAACCCTCCAACCAATGCCAGTATGGAAAACAGATGTTAAATGATGATGATGATGATGATAATGATATGATGATGATATATACTTGTATGCAGATTAATATCCATCTATCCCTCACTTTCCCTCTCACTCCCTCACGTTTCTTCTCTCTCTCTCTCTCTCAATCTCATTCCCTCTCTCTTTCATAATAAAGACATGTCTCACTCTCCCTTGTTTTTCATCTCCAGGTTGTGGCTCTCCTAAATGATTTATACACAATGTTTGATTCAACAATTGAACAGTTTGATGTCTATAAGGTAAGTAGAGATGTATTCATTCTTCTATTCATTGACTAGTTTCATTAACTGGACAGTGGGCATGTTGGTGCTCTAGTATTTATTTAAGTCTTGAACATATCTTCATGTGTTTTTGTTGAACAGCTAAGTCATGAGGCATAAAAGAGAACAATACACATACTTTTCAATATACAATTGCACTTCTATCTGCAAGTGTATGTGTATACATAACTTTTATGCCTTTTTTCGGTTCCTTGTTTCAGTCATTTGACTGTGGCCATGCTGGAGTAAATCAACCCCAGGACTTATTCTTTGTAAGCCTAGTACTTATTCTATCGGTGTCTTTTACTGAACCGCTAGGTTGTGGGAATGTAAAAATGCCAACATCAGCTGTCAAGCAATGGTGGGATGACAAACACAGACACACAAATACATATATACATACATACGTGTATGTATATATATATATAT
>NC_068988.1:66770019-66777408 GCF_001194135.2 Octopus bimaculoides | reverse complement strand
ATGTTCGTGGCAACTTCAACATGGCTGTTCCATATGGAACTACGTTAGCTCCAGGAAAATATCTTCTCCAGCTGGTTATTGACAGGAAGCGAACCCCTACCATCTAGCAGTTTGATAGGACCAGTAAACCAGTCTGGTTTCAGGGGTTTTCCCTTCCTCAGTACTGGACACCATTCTGCTAGACATGGCAGTCATTCATTTTAGCCTTAATATATAGAAGAATAAGCGACATTTGGCCACTGATCTTGCAACAAGCAAAGTAGCTAGTTCTAAAATCTCTATAAGAAATGCAAGTAGTAACAATACTGGAAAGTAATGTTTGTTGCCACTTCAACATGGCTGTTCCATACACAATTATATATCTACATTTATGTATGTTTATATATATATATATATATATACATACATACACTTATATATGTACTCACACACACGTACACATATGTGTGTGTGTGTGTGTGTATGTGTGTGTGTGTGTGTGCGTAATACATACATGATGAGCTCTTGTTCATCTTCTATTTCTCAAATTTGTCTGACAAAATAGTGATCAACTTGTTGCAAATGTAGACAATACTTGTCCAAGAGTTATGCAGTGGAATTGAACCTGGAGGCATACAATCATGCCTAAACCTACCAATAATATTAATAATGATGATGAATTAGTAAATTAAAATACACAGTGTGTACAACAGACAAGGCCTCTGAGTATGTTGAAACAGCCAAATTCTGGAATATGCCAATCCACACATATAGAGAGATGGAGGCTAATTGACTAGATATTGTCATCAAAGATCATCAAGGAAAGAAATCCCTCCTAAATGATGTGTCAATCCCAACAGTTTATAATGCTGCTCTTAATGAAGGAGAGAAATTATCCAAATATAATGACCTGGGAAAATGTATAACTTAAATTTGGGGACTAAAACCAAAAACTCTTCCTATGCTCACCGAACTTGAAACAGCATGGCTAGAAAGGGAACTTCTGTATCCTTAAATAAGTGCCAATAATATAAAGAAGGGTGGTGAGCTGGCAGAATCGTTAGCATGCCAGGAAAAATGTTTAGCGGTATTTCGTTCTGAGTTCAGATTCCGCTGAGGTCAACTTTGCCTTTCATCCTTTCGGGGTCAATTAAATAAGTACCAGTTACGCACTGGGGTTGATGTAATCGACTTAATCCTTTGTCTGTCCTTGTTTTTCCCATCTATGTTTAGCCCACTGTGGCCACTAAAGAATTAAATAATATAAAGAAGTTGATTCTGTCCCTCTGTACCTCACTGTAAAATGTTGCTTTGTTGAGCCATCAACGGAATCTCTATGCAGTAGGAGGACTTTCAGGAAACAGTAGGCAAATAGAGGCATACCTTAACTGGTTTCAGGACATGTGATTTTACTCGAAAAATTACATAACACTAAAAAACATTTTAAAAGATTTATAAGCTAATATTTGTTTTAATAAACCATTTGTACATATTTTCACAAGCATTTTTATTCAATTTTCCACTTCAGTATTAATTTTTAGATTTTTTTTTATTTTTATTTTTATGCTTTTAACTATGTTTGCTGAGACCAACGTAAAGTCAGATAAATCAATTGAAGAGTTGAGGTTTATTTTTTCCTTTCTTTTCTTAAAAAGTAAAAAAGAAGACAATGTAAAGTCAAAAAAGATGTAATTTGAAACAAAGTAAGTTGAGATATGCCTGTATTTCAAATAGTTTATCTGTCTTCTTCTATGATGGAGGTCTGCACAATCAAATCTAACCCATGGCTATATCACAACAACAATGTGGCCTTGTGTCTCGCTGAAGGAAAATTTATTTGTATGGAATGTAAATATTTGTTTGGGAAAAATTCCATGTTAAGTCCCTGTTCAACAGATCAATTAAGTCAACGGATCAATTAAGTCAACAGATCAGATAAGTTAACATTATATTTCAGTAAAGATCAATAATACTTAATAGGAAGACAAAAAATAAGTACACATAACAGACAAAAATCATCAGAAATAATCTTCAATTAGACTTAAAGACCATAACATGTGACTGGTGTCATCAATCTTCAGATTGGCTGCTATTGTTGTCTATGAACCCTGGGGTCATCTCTGAGCCAGAAGACCTATGATCCAGCCATGACCATCCTATCATTCATTCAGACACAGTGTATCTAAGAGTACATTATCTCATATATAATATAGTGGTAAACATTTGTGGTTATAGTTATTGATTAACCCTGAGTTCTGATCCAGTAGGCTTTCAATAAAAGATGTCCCAGCTGTACTGTTCCATCTCTTATTCAGACAAAGTGTATCTAGGACTACATTGTGCAGTAGTAAATACTAGTAGCTGTAGTAAGGCAGTGAGCTGGCAGAATCATTAGTATGCTGGACGAAATGCTTAGTGGTATTTCATCTGTCTTAACGTTCAGGGTTCAAATTTTGTCGAGATCAGCTTTGCCTTTCATCTTTTCAGGATCAATAAAATAAGTACCAGTTTAGCAAAGGGCTCAATGTAATTGACTTACCCCCACCCTCCTTCAAAATTGCTGGCCTCGTGCCAAAACTGGAAATTAATACAAATGGTTGTAGTTGAGTCACAAGAAGCAAGGGACAAATGGTTAGAACAATTACATCAACAAAATGCAATCTGCAAGAGCCAAGAGTCAAAAGAGGAAAGAGAAAAACGTTTAAAGAATGCAAGACAAAGACAAGCTGCCTGAGTTGCTAATGAGAAAATAAGTCAGTGAGAAATCAATGGGAAAACCAGGAGCAAACAGCTGCTGCAATATTATGCTAATCCTCAGAGGAAAGATGTAAGCGTCATCAACAAGATGAGCTGAATATGTTTGACAAAAGGGTTGTACCTTTTAAGGGGACTTGGAAAAGATCAGCTTTCAACCATGATCCAAAACAGGATTATTCTACAGAGAAATTGGTTGATATTGGAGCAATGTTAAAAGAGTGCAGTTTTTGTAAAAGAAATAAATGGGAAAGAAAAACCACCACATTGTGTTGTGGTGGAGGAACGGTTATTTTACCAAAGTTTGGCATGCCCCTAGATACTTTGAAAGCATTGCTTTTAGGAAACACACCAAGGAGCATGCACTTCTTGAAAAACATTAGGAATTCTAATTCTGCTTTCCAAATTACCTCCTTCAGTAGCAATATTCTTTTCTACTCTAGGCACAAGGCCCAAAATTTTGGGGGAGGGGCCAGTCGATTAGATTGACCCAGTGCGCAACTGGTACTTAATATATCGACCCCAAAAGGATGAAAGGCAAAGTCAACCTTAGTGGAATTTGAACTCAGAATGTAAAGACAAAATACCACTAAGCATTTCGCCTGGTGTACTTACATTTCCGCCAGCTTGCCACCTTGCTTTGTTAGCAATATTATGAGAGGAGAGAACATGAAGCCAACTTTTAAATATGAAGGTCAAGTATACCATTGTATTGGATCCTTGTTGCGAACTGAAGGCAAAATCCTCAGTTTTTACAGCTATATTTTATGGTAAATTACAAGGAGTAGGCTTTGCAATGGTCATTTAACCTTCCAAATTTGAAAGAAGAGTTAATCTTTGATCTGCAGGGTATGATGCATGCAAACAATAGCTATATCAGAAGCTTCAAGCATGCACTGGAATCTGCACCACCCACTGAATACAAGATAGTTACTGATGCAGACAAAACACCTATGGCTGAGCACAGAGGCCACTACAATGCCCCTGCTGCAAATGAAGTAGCAGCAATTATTACAGGTGACAAGTATGGGAAGAGAGATATTATTATTCAAGGAAGAGGAAATAAGTTTCAACAGATAAATGCAACCCACCAATCTTATGATGCACTCCAGTATCCATTAATCTGTGTATTTGGCCAAGATGGATATCACTTTGGTATAAAAAAAAAAACAGATACGAAATTTCCTTCAACATATGTGATAGAATTTATCTCCCTTCATAAAATTGGTAAACTTTGTATTTTCATTTATTATTATTATTATTATTATTCAGTTGTTTTATTTTTATAATGTGCTTTCACTTCACTACCGAGCGCAGCTCTGTGTGCCTTGGGTATGTGCTGTGGTTTGCTGTGATGCTTTTATGGTTACTGTATTGAAAGTGTTTTGCATAGGATGTGTGCAGTGCCCAGTAGTGCAATTTTCTGTATGTTATATATATTTGTAAGTCCTGGTGTTTTTGTTATGTATTTGTCTGAATATTTTTTTATTAAACCTATGATAGGAATTGTTTCTGTTTTTAGATTCCACATTCGAGTTATCTCTATTTTCAGGTCTTTGTATTTGGAAAGTTTCTCCATTTCTTTTAGGGAAACGTTGTCATCTGCTGGTATTGATACATCAATTAGAAAGCATTTTTTTCCTTCATGATCTTTGATAACTATATCTGGTCTTATTATTATTATTTTTATTATTATTATTGTTGTTGTTGTTGTATAATGAATTCAGAAGTGATTTCCCAATTGGAGAATAAAATGTATCCCTCTATAAGGAACAATTTCATTCCAAGGCAACGCCGGGTGCCTCTGCTAGTATCTAATAAACTAAGTATTTTATAGACAATTAATCAACATCAAGTCGATCTAGTCGACGTGGTCCCTTGCTGGTTATTGAAATAAAAAAGGGTTACGAATATGTCTATAAATACTCATAATACACAAAGTTTGAATACTATCTCTGGTAAATGATATTTTACTAAAATATGTGTGTGTGTATGTGCGTGCGTGTGTGATCCAAATTCCGTCTAGACCAAGCTAGGTTTTATATCTGTATATCATAACCCTTCTGACAACAGTGCTATTTATTTAATTAGATTTGTGTTAGTATTTTTGTAACCAAGGTAATTTTAATTGGCTAATAATTCATATACTATTTATATAGTAGGTAAAATAAGGGTTAACTATGTTTTGGTTTTTATTCGTTTTCTATATATCGTCAACCAAGTCACCGTGCACTCCAATTCAACTTTTTAAAGTTACCATTCATTTCCCGCCTACGCTGCGTCTTATCCAGCCTTTTCTCTCTCTCATCTCAATTCTTTCTCCCGTTCGCTCTATTTCTCATTTTGTATCTATCGCTCCATGTCTATCTCTCTCTTTCTCTATGTGTATATGTACACACACACCTCCCTCGCCTGTTCTCTAACGCTGTCTCACATACACATTTTTTCTCTCTCTCTCTCTTGCCTCTGTCTGTCACACTCGCACTTGTTCATATATATATATTATATTACTCTCTCTCTTTCTCTCAACATGCACCCACCTCTCCTCGCATCGTCGGTATACCACTCTCATCTATTGTCTATGTGTCATTCATCACCACCATGCTAACTACTGTTGTCCATTATGTCTATTGACATTCCCTCTCAAATAAACCATACAACCAGACACAGTAAATATCAACACTGAAATAGAATATTTCTACCCAAAATTCAGTTATTATATCACACGAGACAAGTTATGTTTCTATAGTTACAGCCACTTTCTCTAGCTGCCCGCCACCTTCAAAAATATACGCAAATTATATAAAAGGAAAAATTCAAATAAAAAGTAACTTCAGGTTTAATTAGAGAAACGTAATTTGAACACTAATTATAAAGATGTCAGCGAAACCTATAAATTGCATCGCTATAGGCCTCGTGACTATTATAACCATTCCACTACCGCAATGTATGAGAAGCGGTGGAATAACATAGTGGAATATGTTACACATGTCCGCTCGTTTTACTAAAAACCCCTTTCAGCATTATTAGAAAGATTAGAAAATGTAATTTGTTGCTGTTGCAATATTAATCGACTCTATTCTTCATTTTTTCTTCTTTTTTTTTTCCAGTTTCAACAACGTCCATTATTAATTGATTCCAGTTTGTATGGATATTGTTGGACAAATTCAGCTTTGTCACGTTTGGGTATATATATTCTGGTGTGTGTGCCGAACACAGGCGTCTCTGTTGCCTTGAAAATATATAGTGGTGGTGGTGGTGGTGGGGGGAACCAACATTTGTTGATTCTTATGGTGCCTTTCCCGGACCCTATCACATACGTAAAATATTAGGCTAATTAAATTTTATACATTCAAAATGAAGTTCAGGTATAAAAAGAAATAAGCTTAAAAAGAATTTACTATATCAAATAAACTAAAAAAGAGCAAGTAAATTTATTGACTTTTAGAACTTTCTAAATGTATTATATTTTGCATCATTGCTGTCAATAAATAATTTAGCAACTTCTTCACACCTAATCTTTTTCAAAACATCTCTGTGAACGTGGCATATTAGAATATGATTCAACCTTTGCTGAGTCATGGTCGATCGCAGCCAAGTTTTGAGTCTCCGCAGAGTGCTAAAAGATCTTTCAGCTTCACAAGAACTGGTTGGAAACAATGAAAGTAGCTTGAGCAATTAGTCTTTTACTTTTTTACTTGTTTCAGTCATTTGACTGCGGCCATGCTGGAGCACCGCCTTTAGTCGAGCAAATCGACCCCAGGACTTATTCTTTGTAAGCCTAGTACTTATTCTATCAGTTTTTTTTTGCCGAACCGCTAGGTTACGGGGACGTAAACACCCCAGCATTGGTTGTCAAGCGATGTTGAGGGGACAAACACAGACACACAAACATATACACACAGATACATATATACACGACAGGCTTCTTTCAGTTTCCCTCTACCAAATCCACTCACAAGGCTTTGGTCGGCCCGAGGCTATAGTAAAAGTCACTTGCCCAAGGTGCCACGCAGGTACCATGTGGTTGGTAAGCAAGCTACTTACCACACAGCCACTCCCGCGCCTTACTCAGCATTTGCAAACAAGCGATCTAGTCTTTCTCATTCGCAAAACCAGCGTCACTTAATTTTGTTCAGATTGCTTCCATTTTTCGTGTATCGATACATACGACGAACTTCTGGTTGCATTTCACTGAATATTTTACGATGTTCCAAGAGAGATGATCCACTATGATCATTTCCATAAATAAATATTTTGTTCCTTGAAGAAAATTCATCAAGCTCTGGATACTGCATGATCACTTCAGCACAAAACTTTTCAATTTTTTCATCATCTCATAGGCGTAGGAGTGGTTGTGTGGTAAGCAGCTTGCTTACCAACCACATGGTTCCAGGTTCAGTCCCACTGCGTGGCACCTTGGGCAAGTGTCTTCTACTATAGACTCGGGCCGACCAAAGCCTTGTGAGTGGATTTGGTGGACGGAAACTGAAAGAAGCCCGTCATATATATGTATATATATATATATATATATATATATATATATGTGTGTATGTATGTTTGTGTGTCTGTGTTTGTCCCCCCAACATCGCTTGACAACTGATGGTGTGTTTACGTCCCCGTAACTTAGTGGTTCGGCAAAATAGACTGATAGAA